>NW_011888887.1:1406967-1432922 GCF_000151845.1 Pteropus vampyrus | reverse complement strand
AAATATAATAAATATAATTGTATTATTCATCCTAATGTCTACACCAATAACAGAATTTTTATTTCATTGTTGTTGTAATTTTAGTCTTTCTGAAAACACATATAATGTGATGAAAAATGCCTGCAAAAAAGACTGTAGGCATGTACTTTGGTGATTATTCTTAAGATTTATGTTTATGAAGAGGTACTTTACAATTGTAACATCAATGCGATGGTTTCTAGTAGGCTCAGATTCTTGACGACGTTAATTATTTAACAAAATTGTCCTTTTCCTGTTCACAAGCTAGTATCTTCATTTCTGTCCATAGCCTTTTCTTATTTCTTTCATGTTGTTAAAACTGATTTTCTTTAACATTCTCTATGACACAGATCAGCAAGGGAATCAGTTCTATTAAAGGAGATCTTTAGAATGAAATCAACTGTGGAATGTTTTACAAATGTGGTTCAATAAACTCCATATAATTTCAAAAGAAAATGATGCATACAAGAGCATCTTGGGAATTAGCATAAAAAACACTGTTTCACTTAGACTCTTGCAAGAAGGACCTTTGGGAGAATAGGACTACTTTTAAATAGCCTGATTGGAAAAAAAATCTCTTACTGGGGTTCTAAAGAACAAAATTTGCATATTAATAGAAGATTAAAGTGCCCATCAAGTATTCTGAAGCAGTTACTTTCTCTTGTCTATTTTGTTCTTCACATAAACATCTTTCATAATAAAAAGAAACTTGTGCCTTTGCTGCTATTTCAGTGAGTCTCTAAGGTTTCCTATTACAATAGGACAGATTTTTAAAATGTCTAAAACCCTTGATTAAAGCTCTTTGGTTTGTTATTTATTAACACAATGAAAGGGTCACTTTTAGGAAAAAATAGAACAGTATAGAAGGAAGGACATATCAGAAATATTTTTAAAAAACACTCCCTCCACAAAAAAAGAAAAAGAAAAGGTAAAAAGAAAATACATGTAACTAAAAATAAATTAAAATCCCCAAATGTTTTTAGAGAATAATATATATTTCAAAAATAAGTTTTAGATAGAGTGACAGCATAAAGAAAAAAAAGTAAAAAGAGACGTTTATAGGTGGAAAAAGTTCTGCAGCAATTCTAATAGAGTTCCATTGTGCCAAAGATACAACTGTTGCTATGTATTTCCCACATTAGTTCCTAGTAATGTTGTGGGGAGACTCTTGTAATGAAAGGTGGATGTTGTTCCTCATAATACCCCATAAAATTGAAACGTCAAAAATACACTTGAATAGAAAATATAGATTAAAATCAATGTCAAAATTCATTATGTAAGAGAATTGCTGTATGTGCCAAGTTTTTGGCAGGGAGCAGACAGAATTTGTGGATTTGTTTATTTAACAAACAAAGATGTGGGGGTTCAGAATAACACCCCCCCACACACACTCTGCCCAAGGCCATTTCTATTTTTTTTTTTTTTTTTTAGTTTTAGAGCTGTCTTGCAGTTGAAAGAGACTATGCCTTTCTACTGCTTTATCTGGAGTTTTTCAAAGAGAAGTCATATTCAGTCATATGGAACACAGATTTTTTTTCATTGATTTTTAGTGTAAGTGACTGCTATTTTTCAGATATAGTCTCTAAGCAAGACAATTTATTTTTTAAAGGATAGCATCTTTCTATCTCTTCAATTAAGAATGTGTGGGATAAAAGTGAATCATATGTGGATTAGCCTTTCACATTCTCTCAGGATCTTAAATGTGAATAGCCATTTCCATTATGATTAGCCTGGTATTCCCTTCCTATGAATGTATTATATGCATCCTCAGCTTGAAAATGATACTTTCGACAATGGACTTTTGTGTGCCTTTTTAGTCTGGCTTTCCTGCTTTCAGTTCCTGGGCCTCTCTAACCCCAATGACAAAGAAGTGCAGAAAAATGTGGGGACTACAGTTATGAGAGCTTTGGGAAACTCATCTCATATAAAGTGCTCCTTTCTCTCACTTTGAAAATGCTGGCAAAGCTTCCTTGTGCCCAGCCAGCTTCAGGGCATTCCCTGGCCCCCAACCCCAGCAACTTGCTGCTACTGTATATGGTCTGGGGACGCTCTGAGCAGCAGGGCCAAGTTTTGGCTGAAACTCAATGTTCCCAAATATCCATTATTTTTCTTTTTTCTTTCTTTCTTTCTGTTGTTGTTCCTTTGCTCTTGCTTATCTAAGATTTAGTACTTAGATGTTCCTATCTTAACTAAATATTATAGCATACTCTCTGGATTTGTGTTTCTCTCTTCAATCCCCACTTTTTAAAAAAGATTTTTATTAAAACATAGCTAACATACAATATTGTATTAGTTTCAGGTGTACGCCATAGTTTCTCTTCAATCCCTTTTTGATGCAGTGTTTCCAACTATGTTGCTTTAACAGATAAAAAAAATTAAAACACCCAGAAAAAGAAGTTTTCTGCAGAGACATTTTTTTCCTGACTTTCTTCCTCACTATGAGTTATGTTGAGATATTGACATAGCAGAAGCAATATCATATTTTTAAGAGAAGCCTTTCTACAACAAATGTGTTTCTGGCTGAGTTCTGAAGACTTTTAGATACCATTGTAAAGCCATTTTGGGGAGGAGATCTAGCCAGTAACGTTAGATGGAAAGGAAACAAAATGACACACTAAAGGTGACCCTAACTCTTCCATAGTTGCTCAGTAGGACATTTTTATTTTAATATATTCATAAAATTTTTGATAATAATTCCCCATTATTATAGAAAAATTCCAATATTCTTTATGAATAAATTACAACATGGAATGTCGAGAAATATTAGTAACTCTAATTGTCAAGAATGCTTTTTCAAAGAAAAATGTGACTATAAGTCTGATGTAATTATAATGGCAAACATCTCAAATGACTTCTCAGATATCAAGGTCATTGGATTTAGTTTGCGTCTTATTTGGATTAAACTGCTGACCACTACCATGGACTCGAAATTCCCTTTTTTGCTATTCAAGATATCATTTTTTCATGATAGCTCCTTTCTGATAGCGCCTTATTTTTATTTACTTTTACATTTACTCCTACTAAGAGAACAGTGATTAATACTGTTATTAGCTACTGTATATTGAGTACTTCCTGCCATAGTGAAGACATTCTAGAATCCTATGAAGCAGGTGTTTTTATTATTACTTAAAAATGAGTAAACTGCATCTGGGAGAGTTTGAATAATTTACCAAAGGCCAGATATGTGGGAAGTGACAGACTCGCATTTAGATCTGTCTGATTCCAAAGTTCACCTTCTTAATCAATATGCAGTGATACCTACCATATCAGTTACAGCCTACATGGCAACTGTTGGTATTCTCTGAAGCTCTCTTTTAGGCTTTCTTATTTTCTTACATTACATTATCCCTAGGTAATTTCATGCATTCAGTGATTTTATTTCTCCCCAGTTACATTGCTGGTTTTCAACACTAATATTCTACCATACTTATCATATGCACTCTGTAACGGTTTTCCAGTCTGCTGGGCACACCCAACTAAATAGTTCAAAAAACTAAAAACAAACAAACAAACAAAAAACCAACCAAACAAAAAACCCCAGGAGTTTAAAATCTTATCTTTAAAATTTGCTACTTTGTTTGAATTTCCCAATTAAAAAACATAATGATAGTGTTTGTTCAAGCCAATCCTTCCATTTCCCACCTCTGCATTCCCTTCATTCCAATAGATTACCAAATCCTGTAAATTCTCTGTAACATTTTGCACTATATATTATCTAACTTTCCTCCCCATATTTATTCCTGTGGTTCTGGATTTCGTAATAGTTTTACTTTTATAATATGAAGCAATGTGTGATCATTGCAGAAAATCTGGAAAATAAAAAAATCAAACAGAAGAAATTAAAAATTACTTATAATCTTCTATCATAGAAAACTACTGTGCATATTCAATTCATTTCCTTCCAGCACTTTCTGTTGTCCATTAAAAATAGATTTTCTTACTCTACATACTACTTCATAATTTTTTCTTTTACTTAATGTGTTATTAACGGTTTCACACATAATGATATTTTTCTACTATATCTAATGTCTGCTTGAGATTTCATTATGAGGTTCTTATACAATTTAATCAGTCTTCTATTGTCAGATAAAATGTTCATGAATCTTTATGCACTTAAATCAGAGTGGACAACTCATTGACTTTTAAGGATACTTTCCCAAAGGATTTAGCATGTTTATGCATCGTTTTTTAAAAATAAAATATTTTCTTATAATAAAAGCAATAGACATTGATTTTGGATGTCAGAAAATACATACAAATGTAAAAAGAATACAATTCATATTCTTATATAAATGAAGAAAAATAATTTATATTTGTTACAACTTGGTGTATATAATTTTGCAAACTTTATATTTGTATACATGACAAATAAAATAGTTCTGTATATATTGGTTTTTAGAATTCTTTTTCTCTTCTGTGTTTGTTTAAAAAATATTAGCTTATAAGATGATTCTTAATGGCTAAAGAATAAACAATTGTGTGGCTATAGCCTATTCTTTAGTAAATTCTTCATTGTTGAACATTAAGGATCCTTGCAAATTTAAATTACTATAATCAACATTTTTAATACCTAGATCTTTGCAGAGAAATTTGTACTCATTCTCCTTATTATTTCTTTAATATGATTTCTGTAATTAGAATCACTGAATCTAAAGGTAAAAATATTTTTGACTTTTGATAAATATTTTCACTTTTACTTCCAAAATTTCAGCAGAGAGACTATTTTTCTGCTACTTTAGAAATATTGATTCTTTTTCTTTCATTTATTATTTTTTAACCAAATATATAGAAAACATCTCAATGATTTTAAATGTGAATTCATTCCTTACTAATTAGGTTGAACATTTTGTACATGGTAATTGGCTATTAGTATTTTTTCTTTTGTTAATGATGTAATCATCCTTTAAAAATTGTATTTGAAAGTCTTCTTTGAATATTAAGTAGGCGCTATTCAAAAAATATTATTTTTTCCAAGTTTGTCTTGATGGAGTTCACTACCATAAAATATGATACCTTGGCATATTGAGTATTTTTAAGCTGAAGGAGCTTGAGAAATATGGCAGAAACAGGAAGTTCTTTCTGACCTTTCTCCTAGCCATCACCCTGAAGCAGGTTATAAAATCTCTCAAGTGAGAGCTGCCTCCTCCATACCCAAAGGAAAGGTGCATCTTTATCTCTGAAGACAAAGGGATGCTGAGAAGAATCTTAACAAACAGGCCTTGCTAAATTTCCTCCAGTTTACTGCATTTACCTCACACTTTTTAAGCTATCATATTTCTACGTGACTATCCACTCTCCATCAAACAAAGCATAAAATACTCAGGTCTAACTGTTTCTCTGGGTTTTTATTTTCTTATAAAAGCTCCTTTGTCATGTAAAACTTATATGGAATAAATTTGTATGCTTTTCTCCTGTTAACCTTTCTTTGTCAGTTTAATTTACTGACCCAGCTAGGGACCCAACGAGAGAGTCAAGAAAGGTTTTTCACCCTCTACAGTCTCAAGTTTCTTAATTTTGTTGATTGTGTTTGATAATGTAGATTAATTAAAAATATCATCAGTCAAATCAATCTATTTTCAATTTGTTTTTTTTGTTGTTGTTGTTTGCTTTTTAGGAAGTCTCCTTTTCCAATCTGAGATAGATAAATACATTTTACCATTTCATTTTTTTACCTTTTAATTTAAAATATTCATAAAAGTATAAGAATATAAAAGACTGTAAAGAGCATGATATTTTACCTTATTTACAGACTAATGAGTTAGCCCACCACAGTTTCATGGATGCTGGCAGATCTCGGATCAGAGCTGAAGAACAATATATGACTCATAGCAATAGCAGCAGGAAAGATGGCAGCATCATTTTTGTGCTAAGTATTTCATCCTCAATGCTCACAGGGCAACACAAAGAGAGGGAGATAATACCTGTATATGTTGATGACTGCATTATAGGAAAAGAAATCTAAGCTTAGGGTACATGAGTGTTTTACAATGGACAGTAAGTGGGCCTGCCCCTTGTTGTGGAGGGACACATATTTTCCTAGGCAGTGAGCCAAACTGTGCTGTAAGGGAGATACTATCTCTATATTCCAAGGCTATTTGTTTTATAAACATATTTTAGAAGATAGTTTGGAACCAAGGTCAGCCAGTGCCTTGATCCCAAGATGAGTTAAAATATGAATGACCCATGGAAAATTGTCTTTGAAAGGAAAAAAATGGTTAATAATCAATGGATACATAATGGCATATAATGAAAAACAAAATCCACTCTTGTACCCAACTTCAAACAAAATAATTTTGACTATTTTTGTTAGTCTTTTTTTATAGTTGTTTCCATATTTCTAAATCATATCTTTATATTGTGTATTAGTTATAATACTCTAGGTTATGTTGACATGTTGGTAACAAACTGACAAATCTCAGTAGATTAGAAAAATGTTTGGACATGTTGTCTGCAAAGAACGATAGCCTTATTTTTTCCTGTCTAGTATTTTTATGCCTTTTATTTATTTTTTGTTGTCTTGTTAACAGTGACTATGACCTCCACCATGATGTTAAAAAATGTGGTGAGAATATCTTTGTTTTATTCCCAAACGTAGGAAAATATTTAAGATATAAACATTTAATATGAAGTAGACTGTAGCTACACAAGGTAAATTTGTCAATTTTTTTCTGCATTTGTAGAGATGATAGTGTAATTTTTTCTTTCTTTTTTTAATAATGGAGAATCATATTGATTTTCAAATGGTGAACCAACTTCACATTCTAGGGCTAAATTCCACTGTCTTCATATATCATCTTTTCCTATAATGCATTTGTTAGCTTTTGTTATCAAGACTGAAACATGTTGAGAAATATTTCCTTCTTATAATTTCTTAAGTGAATTTGTAGAAGATTACTATTATTTATTAATTAAATATTTCATAGAAGTTATCAGTGAAACTATTTGGGCTAAGATTTACTTTAGGGGAATGTTTTTCATTTAGGAATTAAATTTCCTTAATTAATAGAGGGACATTTATATTTTTAATTGTGTTTCTAATAGAATATATTTATTTCATCCAAGTTTTAAATTTTACTTGCATGAGATTTTTTATAACATGTCATTATCCATTTTAATATGGTAATTTGTGTTTTCTTGGTTCTTTTCCTCTTGTTTATATTTCGTTTCATCATGTAGCTTGTTTTTCTTTTCTCTTTCTGTATGTGTGAGTGGTTGAGCTTATCTTCAGAATATTTTTCACCTTTGTTAGGTTCAGTAGATTTAGCAAATAATACACTGAATTTCCAGTTAAATTTGAATTTCAGATAAACAATGGATTTTTTTTAGTATAAGTATGTCATGTAAATTTTATTTTATCTTATTGTAATTTTCTTTTAACATGTTATATTTGGAATATATTTAACCATTTTTTATCTAACAATGTATAACTGGACATCTGTATTTTTTTTCTGGCAACCCTATAGAGTTATCCTGTGAAGCTTGGGTCTAAGAGTGGCCTTACAGAGAAGTTTTATGGATACTGATAATGATTTATGGAGTTCAAAAGTCCTGGTCCAGTTTTTATCTTAATTTTTGACGTTGGAGTTCTTGTACAATGCAGACAGTTTAAGTTAGTATTCCACAATCACATTTGGCCTGTATTGGGTTATTATATTTCTTGCAGTTTCTTTTTTTTTTTTTTACATTCCATGAAGGGCCTTGTCAATACCTTGGCAAATTTCCCTAGACTGGTCAACATGGAAATATGCTATATATAGATGAGGCTAATTGCAACACCTGGATACCTGCTTCAGAGTCTGTGTCTCCTGTCTCTGAATGGCTTTTGGAGCTCAAGATGTCAGCACTCAACCTATATTCTGTTTGGAGACAGTTTGGACTCCTGTGGCATCATCACACAGTATGGCCTATCTTCATTTCTGACTCCTGGGTATTGATGTTTTATTTTTTTCACTAGTTTTTTATTAAGCATTTCTAAATGTTAAATAGAAGAAAAATCCTATCAGTGTAAGCCTGCCATTTGCTCTGGTATTGTTTTTTCCTAAGCCTTAGTTTTCTCATTATGATTAGACTAATAATAGTCTCTCTTTTATAAAGTTGTCAAAATTAACAAGATAATTAATGCAGGGAAGTCATTTAATATACTGCTTGGCACATAGAATGTAACTGATAAATTAATCAGCTTTCTCTCACATTCTTCAGTTTTTCTTCTATCTCAGTATAGTTTTTCTCTTTCAATAATGCCTTTTGCAATTTTTAATTCTGCTCTGGAATCATTAGTGTTTTTACATTCTTGCCACATTTCACTTAGCTCTTCTTTCAAAATAATTTCTTGCCCTTCAGCCAGTTATCTTTATTTTATAGTTCATCTTCATTTCAGAGAGCAAATATTTTCTTAAATTTAAAAGGGAACACAAACAGATGCTACTGAAATTTGCTTCCTTAGTAAATACTTTTCCAAAGCAGATTTTTTCTTTTTAGTTCTACACTTTTCTCCATTTTTTTCTTTGATTCTATTTATTTGTTATAAAAGTTTTCACTCAGTTGAGTGTGAATTTCGTTTCTATTTATCTATTCTTGATTTTGAAAGAGTGCATCCATGTCCGGTAAATGCCTCAAAGGGGAATGTCTGGATTCTTTTTGGATCATGTTAGCGTCCTCCAGAATCTTGTTAAAATGATCTCCTCAGATAGTCATAGAACTGCTCGTCAGTTCAATGATCCAGCGACATCTGAAGAGAGTGTGGGTTCTCTCAGAAGAGTAAATTTGGTTCTCTGTTCAAACTTCCTTCCTCATTGCTGAAGCCCAATGGCTAGATCTTTATAGTTAGTTTTTCTGTTAGCTTGATCTTCTTCTAGGTTTTTATTTTTGAATACCAATTAAAAGCTCCTCTGTTCTTTTGTGGGGTTTTTTATTGGGTGGGAGGGGTAGATACAGTTGCCCCTACCTACCTATCTGTTCAGTTAACTTGCCTATATTGTGTTCTCCTACAAAAAAGGAGACATTCTGTGTTCAAAGTCAACTTTGAACATTCATGAAGTATGACCACACAAGTAGGTATTAGAGAAAGAAAATACATATTTTTTATATTTGTTATACTTTTTAGTTTTATTTATATGTTAACAAGTTGAATTCAGGTAAAATATTAACATAAACCACATTTTTTTATGGTGTCTACTGACCTGTCTCATCCTGTTTGCTTTGACTTTTTAGCTATCTAGCTTATAAAACTAAAGGTATCAACAAAACAGGGGAAAAAGTTTAACTGTACGTTAATCACTATGCTGTGACTTTCTACTATCTTAAATCAATTCTCATGTGTGAATTGTCAGTCTTTAATTTTCCCAAATAAGAGTTTAGATGGAGAAATACTATGCTCATCTTTTGGCACTTCTTTATATGTTTCATGAGTTAAATTTAATTCTCTTTCTCCTTTTCTGTCACTTTTTCTAGACATTTGTTAAACCATCACATTAAAGAAGATTACTGCCATTATTTAAGCATTTTAAAATTACTTTTAATCAATTCATATCTGAATTGCACCAATTTATTTCACTATTTTGATCATGCCAAATGATATTGTTAACTATAGAGCTATGGAACTAGAGATATAGAAAGTTTTCACTTCTACAGTTCACACATATTTTCTTCACTGAAATGTATTTTTAAGATATTTTAGTGTCAATGTAAGAATTTAAAATTTATAGAATTTGGACTATACAGAATATCATAAAGAATAAAATTTTCATCTATAATTCTTCAAACCAGTGGTTGTCACTTTTACATAGCCATTTAATTTATTTCCTATGAACAGCATAAGTTTATATTTTTGCAAAAAAAAGTCATTTAATAGTTTTGTATAATCTGCTTCTTACACTAATAAACTACTATAAATATTTTTATGTCATCAGATATTTCTTTTTTTGACATTAATTTAAATGGAGGCATAGTATTTCATTTAACCAAATCCATTGTGAGGATATTTTAGGCTTCTTCCATATTTTTCTCATTTTAAACAAAACTGTCATGAATATTCTTTTAAAGCACAGCAGTAATTCTTTCTTTAAGGCAAATTTCTCAAAATAGAATTGCTGGATCAAAGGAGATGTACATGTATAAGACTTTTGCTATGTATTGCTTCATTTCCCTCCTGGAAGGGTGCATCAAATTCTACTCCCACCAGCAGTCTAGTATTAATTTTAAAAAATACACCACAATATTTTCGATGTAGACAATGGTGCCAGTGAATTTAGAGTCCTGTTTAGTAAATTCACAAATAAATATCTGAGGTAGATATAAAGAAGTTCATCTTTGTGACTATATTTCCAATCCTAGAAAGAATGGAATGGGTAAGAGTGTTTACTTTTTACTTCATTTTCCTACTCTATGCAGCTTACAGTATCTGCATTTGGGAGATATGTAGAAACATATGATATTGTCCCTTCCTTTTCAAAGCTCATTCGGTAAAATAAATGTACTCTTGTGACATGTTAGAAATTTACATCAATATTTGGTTAGAATCTAATTTGTTTTTAACAATAATGTTATATGAATTCTAGAATACTGAAAGATTCTTGTGGCTCTGAGTGTATGGACAAAGGCTGAGGGGTTGTGCTATAGGGTTTAATTGGTTCTTGAAGCCTGAATTATTTTAAGTAAGCTTGATAGAGTTAGGACAAGAGATGGGCTTTGTATGAGCAAATCTTCAAACTTGAGAAATGGGCAGGGCATATTCAGGATATGATAAGGAGAGAAGGAAAGAAACTAACAATTACAGATTTCCTATTATGTGCCAATGTCTATGCCAGGCACTTTATTCAAAATAACCATATTAGTGTTATTGAGTATTATTATTCCCATTTTACTGGATCTCAGGGAGGGAGGTTTGATCACTTTTTTGCTCAAGCATGTCTACTTATGATTCACACAGGATTATCTGTTTAAATAAATGGTTTGCCATAACTCCTGCTCAGTTGGTATGTAATTAGGCACTAGTTTTAATACTGGGTGTCTTCTTCAGAACCATCTAAGATGAGTCTTTCTGTTCATGGCAAAGGTTAGTAATCCCAATTTTGTGACAAATGGCATGTAATTTAAACTACAAAATATTATAGGAGACATGTTTTATACATTATGTGAATATAAGATACCAGCTATAGCCCTGGGGATTTTCAGGTTTAATGGTCATCCTGAGTCCTGCTGACATCCAGGCATCTGAATGGTGCCAAGTTTAGGAAATCAGAAATCAGTGCTGTAGTGTTGAGGTGACAAGTCTCTGTGGAACTAGGAGATAACATTGATATCCTTTATTCGAGTCATATATATAGTTTCAGCAAATCTAGAAGGTTGTCACTTAATATGACTAATGTCAAAGTAAGCACTGACCAATCTAAGCAGGTGATGTAATTATGCCTCTCAACAGTAGGAAGAAACACAGTGGAGGAAGAGTCAGGAGTTGGCTTGACTTCAGGCAGCAGGGCAAGTCTAGATTGGTTGTTCTCATTGCAATAAGAATCAAGACATTTTCCCCCAGTTAAAGAGTCAAGTGCAGAGTGGATGTCTTAACTATTAGTCATAGCCAAACCCATGTGTCTAGAAACAAGCTAGGTTACTAATGATGCCAGAATAACAAAACTATTACTGGTATAAACCAGGATTCAAACTCAGGTATATTTATGCTAATGTCATACTCTTTATGCCCACAATGCTTTCTGTGAGTAGACCAGCCTGACTGACACAAAATAATTTTGTATGAGAATTAAGAGAGAGAATGTTGGAAAGTTAGGGTGGGTCCAAATTATGACTTTAAAATGGTAAATTGAAATCTTGTTGTGATGCTCCCAGTTTAATCTCACACTGTTTCTCAACTTTCTTGAGCATAAAAATCACATGGGATACTTTTTAAATAGATTTCCTGGCTCCTCTGAAAATTCTGATTTGGACAGTCTGGGAAGGACCCTGGAATCCAAGTATTACTTATTAGTTTTTTTGGAGAATATGTTTAAATAATCTGCCATGTCTCTCTCCTGGTAGTGAGAATTTGTTCCCTCCCCTATTCACATACCATTTATTGAGCTTTTCCTATGAGGAGGGTGCTGTGGGAGATATAAAGAATAAGGTTGGATCCCTGTCTCTAAGAAGTTTCCTTTGGTAATTGAAAGATACCTCTAGTATCTCTGAACTACTTGTAATTACACAGCCATCTTATTAAGGGACTTCATTATGATTTGATTTTTCTGGTTTTACAAAAGAAATACATTTAAAGTACTGATTACTATCCACTTGGTTAAAAAAAAAGACTTAAGGTGTCCTTTTCTTGCCTTTATGTGTTTTCTATATTTAATCTGAATTTACATTCTGAATATAAAACTATTTTATTAACTACATAATCATAATATTTATGCTTCTATGTTAGTTTTAGATTTGAGATACATAATTTTCTGAATTATCAAAGAGAGGCTTAATTTCATCCGGAAATGAAAAATTTCTATTGCTTATTTAACCAAGCTACCTGATATTCAAAACCTCTGCTTGAGAGGTATTTTAGAAAGCAAGGAATATTTGAATATTAAATTCAAAATTTTGGCACCAAAGCTCTCAACTCTTGATTATCCATTATCCAAATCATATGTAACATTCAAACCTTTGTATTTTCTTGCTAGTCCAACCCTGTAAATATATCATAGCCTTGAGTTTCCATATAGAGTATTTATTGGGGATATTCCCATTAAACTCCTAGAATTTCCAAATGGAATACAAATCACCATTAAGATTATGTCCACACATGCAAAGTTAAATGAAAAACAGGTAGTTATATGAATATTTTAAGCCCCAAACAGCTTTGCTTGATATAGTCAGATAATTGAGGCAATAAACATAGATTTTAGTAATTAGAAGGGATTCATAAATCCTCTAATCTGCCTTATTTCATAGAGGAAAAGCTGACAGCTACTAATTTTTTTTTTAAATAAAAAAATATACCTTTGCCTGAATTTATGGCTAGTTCATGAAAACTCTTTTTTTAACCTGAAATAGTCAGATAATTTTCTCACTATTTACCTCATTTTGCTCAAGATCTTGGCCTTAACACCCACTTTAACATCTGACATCAACAGCTTCTCTTTGGTATCTGCAGCCTGAATTGGAATGCTGTTTTTCTATCTTGAGAACCTGTGAAGCTCAGATTGGGCATGACTGCATATAGTGCATCATGTGATTCAGATCCCTGGGTATTAAGCATCCTACCTTTGAAACTTGTTATGTTCTCAGCATTCACCTTCACCCTCCTGATTTGAGCACCTTCCAGTTTATTCTTCACTATTGGCTTTTCTGTTCAATTTAGTTCAGTCTAATGTTCTTCTGATTTTTTTTTTCTTCTAAAGGACAAGAACTAATGCTCTAATTTAGAGGACTCAAGTACCATTTTTGCCCATTCTTCATCAGAGATTGCACTATTCAAGTACTTTGCTTTTTTTAGATGAATGCCCTAATTTTTTCCTGTTACATAGATGGAGAAATCTCAGTTCAATATTAAAAGGTCTCATCACCACACTCAGACAACTTGGAATATGGATCAGAAAGAATGTAGCATTGAATGAATAAATGGCCTTTGACTTTAGGAATGCCAGCCCATAAATAGGAGGTTGAAATTAGTTTTTTTGAATAGATAATCAGAGGGAACCTCCAAAGGTTATCTAAATCATGTCTGCATGTCCAAAGATGGCTAAATTTGAAATCACAATTTACTAAATAAAAATATGAAGAGGTATTTTGAAAAAAACAGGATGTTGATAAGTAAATGTAGTCTGTCTTAGAAAATAGATAACCAAAGAAGTTCAGAAATACACAATAAGACTTTAAATTATTAAACTATTTTTTAGCTTCAAATTTAGCATGAGAATGAAATAACTTTTTGTTTAGCATTAGAACATAATGTGAAAATTAGTCAACATTTGGCTAAAAACAAATTCAAATATATTTAACCTGATAGGTTATGTTACTATCATTAAATAAGATGAGAACTAAAAAAAAATTAGAGCTTTTCTCAATTTCCAGTCTTAGAGGCAGATCACTGAGTGACAATGAAGGATTCAATATACTTTATACCAGAGGAGGAAAATAAAAATGTACTATTCTTTTTAGTTTGTCTAATATATGTTTAGAAGATGTGAGCTATTAAAATCAGATCTCTAATAGTCATCAGTTTCTTTTTCTTTTTCTGTTTTTAAAAATAGGGATGTATTTGACATAATGCATAGATCTTAAGTGTACAATATGACTTTTGGCAGATGCAGACAGTCATGTAAATCACATCTCTATTCTAAGTTATAGAATATTTCTATCACACAAGAAAATTCTTAATGTCTCCTTTCTAGTCAATCCCCCTCACCAGTTCAAAGAAGCAATTACTATTTTGATTTTTATCATTATAGTTTAGTTAGCTGTTCTAAAAACTTTTTATAAATGAAATATTATACATTCCTTTTTTTTTATAGTGACATTGGTTAATGAAATCCAGTAAGTTTCAGGTGTACAATTTAACAGTAAGGCATATATATATTGCATTGCGCGTTCACTGCCCATAGTTAGATTTCTTTCTGTCATCACATATTTGACCCCCTTTATCCCATCTACTTCTCCCCATCACCGTCTGGTAACCACTAGTCTGTTGTCCATGTCCATGAGTCTCTGTTTGTTTGTCTTTTTTGTTTGTTGCTTTTAGGTTTATATCTCACATATAAGTGATATCATGTGGTTTTCAACTTTTTCTGTCTGACTTATTTCGTTTACCATGATTATCTCTAGGTCCATCTATGTTGTCACAAATGGCAGTATTTCATCTCTTCTTATGGCTGAATAATATTCCATTGTACATATGTACCACAGCTTCTTTATTCAGTCGTCGGTTGTAGGACACTTCAGTTGCTTCCATGTCCTGGCCGTTATGAATAATGCTGCTATGAATGTCGGTGTGCAAATATCTTTTTGGATATGGATTTTCAAGTCTTTGGGATAAATACCCAGTAGAGAGATTGCTGGATCATATGGTAGATCAATTCTCAGTTTTTTTGTGGAAACTCCATACTGTTTTCCACAGTGGCTGTATCAATTTGCAGTCCCACCAGCAGTGAATGAGGGTTCCTTTTTCTCCACATCTTCTCCAACGTTTGTTATTACTTATCCTGTTGATTATAGCTATTCTAACAGGTGTGAGATGGTATCTCATTGTGGTTTTGATTTGCATTTCCCTAATAGCTAGTGATGTTGAGCATCTTTTCATGTTTGTTGGCCATTTGTATGTCTTCTTGGGAGAAGTATTTGTTCAGGTTCTCTTGCCCATTTTTTAATTGGATTGTTTTTTGTTGTTGTTGTTGTTATTGAATTGTATGAGTTCTTTGTATATTTTAGATATTAGGCCCTTATTGGAGGCGCTACTTGCAAATACATTTTCTCATTCAGATCATTGTCTCTTTACCTTGTTGACGGTTTCTTTTGTTAGCTTTGTTTTAGTAAGCGTTGAAAACAGTGTGTAAATCCTTCAGTTTATTCTTTTTCTAATTTATTTTTTTTTTGCTGTTGGTCCTTTGTATTTGCATATACTTTTTAGAAACAGCTTGTCAATTATGCAAAAAAAAAGGCAAAATAATCATAAATGAAAAAAAGAATCAAAATACTATATTCTTTCTGCTTTTATGATTCTTAGATGGTTTCCATCTTAAAAGAAATTGGTCAGAAACGTCAAAATTAGCTTAGTTTTTTTCCTGCAATATTTAATGAATGCTCTTATTAATTTTTGCTTGCCCAAGAGGAAAGAAAATTCTTATAATAACTTATTACTACTTCCACATATAATCTAGAAAAATGACTGGTTAATGAAAAAAAGCTCACTTAAACACTGATGATTGATTTAAAGTTTAAAACCTTCTGATTATTACATATATTTAGAATCGCTGTTAGGTAAGTTTCATTTTAGATTTTAATTTTATCAAAGAAAGACTTTTCCTATTTGTCCAGGATTTTAAGTTCAGAAATAATCTTAAAAATAATTTAATGAATAATCTTTTCAAAAATATTACATATAAAGTTTCATAAATTCAAATGTTGTTAGACTTAGTGTAGCTCTATACAACCAGTATAAAACAAATTTAAGATAGCCGCTATTTTAAGTTTTGACCAAAGCATCAAGATCATTTTAACAGATTATCTCTATTGTGTGACTCTGGAGGTTTGTCTGGAAAAGCCTAAGTAAAAGGCACATTGGAGCATTAAATTCGATATTTGATGAGCATTGTTTGTTCCTTTCTCATCCATAGGAATGGATTTGTATATGGTTATATAAATAAAATCATTAAAATAGACTTTAGAGACTGTAACTTTATTATTCACTGATATATCTCACAGTGACTGACATAATAGACATGTAGTAAGTACTAGAGGAATAAATATGTGAAATATGCGTCTTTTCTGTTAGTAGAGCTTAATCATTACTTAAACCTTAGGAAATAGTACTTGCCATTATTGTTATTGTTATTGCTGTTTTGTTAGTCTTTTTCATCTAATTTTATAGCTATTCAGTGGCCTGCAGAAATTTATGGTGATATTTGGGAAGTGAGGTTTTGGAGGGCAGAAGAGGAAAGAGTTGGGGTCTGTATGGTTTTTCTGGTTTTGGATCAGTGTGTGACCATGGGCAAATAATTTAATGTGTTTGGTCCTCTGTTTCCTCATTTTATAATGAAAAGTCCGGATGTCTTGGGTCATTTCTGGACCTAAAATTTTATGGATCTGTGTTCTAGACCTAATATTTTATCTGTCAATAAATATTTCTCTGGGATTCCTGCAGTTGAACTATTGTACTACCGCTCTAGAAACTATTGACTTTGAGACTTAAAATGAGTAAAGTAGGAGGTGGACGTTACCACGATCATGCCATCAGATTGCTTGTTAGTTGCTCTTTAGTTATCTTTAAAATTGGTTCCCTTAATACTGTCTGATTCAGGTAGGTGTGCATGATGAACTAACGGCATGCATTTGGAATGGACATCATTCTTCTGTCGAGTTTGAAAGAGAACTCATGTCAGGAAGACTGCACGTGTTTGCAGAGTAATCACTATTTTGGTGCTAATAGCAGCTCACTTTCTTGGAATGAACATAGTTGCACTGACTGTAAAGTGCTGTAGAGAAATCAGAATATTGGCTAGAGATCAGAGATGGGGAGGAGTGACTGTGGAGTGATTCTTTACTACAGTTTGATGAAAGCGAGGATTTTAATTGGATGAGGTAGTATTCGGCTATTAGGCATATTCTTTGCTGGTATTATTTCAGAACTTTATTAAGTACCTTAATTAGGGCCATTAGCAATTCTGTCATTGGAATAAAAATGCATGACAAAATGCTGATTTTAATTTTGTGTGTCCTATATTGAGAACTGCTACTAATTTGACCTTTAATTTTTTTTTTTTGCAAATTTCCTAGGAATTCCAATTAAAAAATATTTTTTAAAACCCAATATTTTAGGGGATCTTTCTCTTTTTTTTTGTTTTGCACTGGATTAATTATTTTATATACATTAAAGAACTGAGGAAGTTTAAAGGAAGCAACTTAGCCAAAGTTTCACAGAGTACACTGAATTCCTACCCAATGACCTTCTAGTCTAGAACCTCAGTTATAAATTACTAAGCTCCATCTCTCTCTGCAGCTTATTTTCACGTGGTACCCTTTTATTGAGGCATTTGCATGCGTGATTATAGCAGCTGCTCATGGTATGTCATTCTGTGTCGCCACATGATTTCAATGCAGCTGTGCTTATAAAGTGCTATTGCTAGTGTTTCACTTGAGGCCAGGACTCTGAGTCTCTCTGCTTTTCTGCTCAGGGCTTTCTCCAAAGCAGAAGATGCTACTCATATGTAGGTCAAACTCGGAGGTACAGAGAAGACGATGCCATGGGGAGCAACCCTCAACCAATGGTATGGAAATCATTGAATAAATTTACTCGTCTCTCCTGCTTCTAGTGGGAAAATTCTGAAACATGCTAGTCATAGTGTCTTTGAAGGTCCCCAATGAGACTGAGTCCTATAGTTGTCCACGTTGCTAATCAGCCAATTAAATGTACCATTTACTAGCTTTTCTCCTTTTTCTACCTCTCTCTCTACTTTCTCACTTTTTCTTCTGGGGAATTTCTCTTCCCTCCACCCCCCACCCCAAATGACTTACACTATGCCCTTATCTCAGGCTTAATTTTCAGAACATAAACCACGACAGTGATTATTATTTTTCATGGGTATCTGGGTGTTAACTCACTTACTATATATTCAAGATAATAATCCTTTCCCACTATTTCCACTGAGTTATAAAAATCTATCAATTTTTCCCTCCAAATGTCAATTTTCTCTCTCCATGATTCACTTAATAGCTCAGGCCTTTATTATACTGTCCCTGAGGTATTGTGTTGGGTTTCTAGTTAGCATACCCTCTTCTATCACCTAAGACTTCCTACATTCTGATGCCACATCAAATTTAGTCCAGTGTTGGTTTCATCTGTCACTCCTCTGCTCAAAAAACCTACATTTACTTCGAACGATTTATCACATCAAGCCTAAATCCCTCTGCCCAAGTTAAGATGTACTTTCTTCACAAAATTCTCCAAACCTGATAAGTTCTATTGTTTTTCATGTCTCTGAATTCTTAGAACACCTATAATCTTGCCATAGAACGTAGCATATATTTATTATCTTGTATTATTCTCACATTTTATACGTTATCTTAATTCACTTAACTACAGGCTCCTTGATGTCATGAAATGTGCCTTGTGGTTATTTTTCATTTTCTATAATCTAGCACAAAAGTACTCATCAAAAAATACATTTTAAATGAATAATAGTTCATTCTGGAAGACTTCATAAAAGGGGTAATTTGTATCTGATTTTGTAGATATATTTTCTGGGAAAGACAAAATTTGGAAGGTATTTCGATTTGCCCAGATTCTCAAAGTAAGCAACAAATAAAAGCTATTTCTTTTAACTTGTAATTTTAGAAAATGATTGTTAGTATTCTAAGTGGCAAAAATCAGTTTCAAAGGAGTGTAAGATTTGCATATGTTTTTAAATCTAGAGCATCACCAAATATTTGACCACAAGGCAATGATAGAAAGGAAAATGAAGCCTTCTCAAGGATGCCCTGAGGACTTTTACATCTTGCAGCAAATTATTTTTAGCCAGGAAGTTAGTATTGTTTTGTCTCATTTTAAAGACATCTTTCAGAATGTCTGTAGAACCCCACCTTGATAAATACAAGATTCCAGAGAGGGAATGATTTCTCATTTTTAAACATTTATCTCTCCCCCCCCACCTCCAATACATTTTCTTTTGGTTTAATTTTTTTCAAAATGTAAGTTCTGTTAGAAGTTAGTTTTTTTCTAGAAGCACGTAAAATGCACTTATTTAAATAATACTAAAATGCAAAAATTCTAGAACCCATCTTATTTAATATACTAATTTGCTATAGTCAAGCAAAGTGTGTGTGTGTGTGTGTGTGTGTGTGTGTGTGTGTGTGTGTTTTCAGAAAGTAGATGGGGAAATAATTCTGTAAAGTATCCAAAACTTGAAACTAAATGATTTGTTTCCTTTGGAAGTCTGTTCAGGTATTTTTCCAGGCTGAATTTTTACAATTACTTAAATATGCTCTATAGCAAAGGTCCTAATAGAAGCATCTAAATCTTACTGTGCAACCTCAGAAACAGAGATATTCTCTTAAAAACTTGATTGCTTTTCTATGGAAGTAGTTAGCTTTGATTTACATCACTTCTGAAGGGAGCTTCGCTGAGGCTTTGAGTAATTCAATAAGGATCATATAATATACTCCCCTTTACATCTCATAGAGTTGCTGTGTGCAGAGCTCTTTGTTTATGATTCAGGAAATGGGCTAAAAGCTTTCTAGGTTCATCTCTGCTGACAAAATTTGTTCTTGGAGGAAGTAATGGCTTCTTGCATTTTAATAAGCAGTAAATCTCATGTATTACAATGCTCCAGCAACAAGTTATCTTTGCCAGTGGGGGCCTTTCCCTGTTTTTGGAGCTTGTTCTTACTCAGCAGTTTGGATATGAAGATAATTCTTATCTCATCATTATATTTTCATTTGAAGACACTGCACAGGAGGATGCCACCCACGTTTCCTTCTGAAAATAGCCTGAGCCTCTTTTATGAGTGCTTATGACGGATGTGAAAAGTTAAAAGAAGCTTTATGAACGGACAGAAGTTTCATTGAAGTTATATAGCTCCATATAAAAAGATGATCATATGTTATTTTATTTTGTTTTCCTTATAAATATTGACTACTTAAATGTTTGTAGTTCTTCAAATACTTAATGTAATGTTTTAGGTCCTGGGAATGATAGGAAAATTAATATCATAAAATCCAGGCTTATAACTGCTTATGAAAACCTTCATGTGAATGAGCTTCATAGAGTCTAACTAGAGTGGACCCTTTTTTGAGTTTTGTGATATGGATGCCCTTCTAAGAAGTTTCCTTAGAGAATTTATTTCTCTTAAGTAGAACTATATTCAAAGAAGACTAGATATATTAAAGCCCAACTATGTAAACCCATTGTGTTTGAACAATAAACCATCAAACAAGACTGTGGCTTCCATACTTAGAAACTTCTAACAGGAGTTCTCTTCAGGATAGAGTGCTTTTCACTTGGCTGTTTGGCTGTATCTATATGACTTGACAAGCCTAGACCGGAGTGATCTAAGGGTCTTGACTGTTTTAACTTGATCACATCAATTGCTTAACAATCAATCAGGTGGTGGTTAATTTGATATCACACATTATGCAAATGTATCCTTAAATTCCAATTTAATGATGAGCTCAGTTTCTCTATAGTAAAACTTTCTCTAATATTATGTGATTAAATTTGCTTATTAAAATGTTACTTCATGACTATTTAGATAACTTAAGACTGTGCAATATGATGATGATTTAAAATACAGTTAAAATATTCATAGAAAATATTCACAAAATATTCAAGGAATAAGAAAGGGTAGATGAACGGGTATTTTCTAGATGTGTTAAAAGGATTGTGTATTTCTCCTGGTTTCAGTATCTTTATAAGAACACAGAATTTGAACTGTAAGGAATCTTTTAACTCCAGTCTAAATTTCTTCTTTTATAAATAAGATGCTGGCTCTTAGAAGCAAAGTGATATATCCAGGGCTAGAATATAACCATTGGACTTGAAATTTAGCTCAAAATGAATGTACTGAATTCATTATATGTGTGTGTGTGTGTGTGTGTGTGTGTGTGTGTATGTATGTACATATCAGATGCTTAATTTTTATTTCTGTAAGATGTTTTCTTCTAAATATTAATATTATTGGAATCAATATGTACTGTGAAAAGTAATATGTTCCCTACCCCCCGCCTCCCTTCCTTTAACAAGTATTTATTGAATGCCTATTACTTGCCAGACACTAGTCTATGTATAAATGATATAGCACTGAACACAAGACAGATGAAGTCTCAGTGCCAGGAAGCTTAAATTCTGGTTGGAAAAGACAGACAACAAGCAAACAAACAATGACCAAGAGAAACATGACATAGCCATAAATTCTATGCAGTTATTTAAACTGGGTCATATAAAGGGGTTGGCTGAGAAGATTGAGTATTTTGAGAAGGCAGTCTTAGCTCAGGCTGCTATAACACATTACCATAGACTGGTTGGCTTAAACATCAAATATTTATTTCTCACAGTTCTGGATGTTAGGAACTCCAAGGACAAGGTATCGGCAGATTCTGTGTCCAGTAAGGACCCTCTTCCTGATTCGCAGATGCTGCTGCCTGGCTATATCCTCATATTGTGGAGAGACAGGTCATGTCTCTGATAACTCTTTTTGTATGAGAATGAATCCCTTTATGAGGTGGGTCTACTCTCATGACTTAATTTACCTCCAAAAGGCCTCAGCTCCAAATGCTATCACATTAGGAATTAGGGATTCAACATATGAATGGTGGGAGGATACAAACATTCAGTCTATAGCAATGACATTTACACTAAGATATAAATGAAAAGAGACTATACACATAGAGTGGGATAGAATAACCCATGGAGAAGGAAGAGCAAGGACAAAGACTGCAGTGGGAACAAACCTGGCATATTCAGGAAACAGGCAGAAAATTAGTTTTTCAAGTATACCACTGTCCAGTAGAACTGTCTGTGATTATAGAAATCTCTGAGCTGTCTAATATGGTAGCCACTAACCATATTTGTCTGTTAGACACTTGCAATGTAACTAGAGTAAATGAGGAACTGAGTTTTATAATTTATTTACGTTTAGTGGATTTAGCCACATGTGGCTAGTGGCTACAATATTGGAGAGCACAGGTCTAGAGCATAGTGATTAAGAGGTCAGCAATGTGGTGAGTCTAAGTGGGTGTGTCAGAGGGATTGGAAGGGATTAGATTCTGTAAGGCTTTGTAAAATAAGAAATAAACTTGGTCATTATTCGAAATGGATTTGGAAATTCTTGAGGTCTTTCAAGCAAAGCAGTGGCATGATTTAATTTTTTTTCTTAGAAATACCATTTTGGCTTCTGGGTAGAGAAAGGAACATAGGTAACACAAGTGGAAATGAGGGCCTGTTAGAATGATATTGTAATAATCTATGAAAAAGATGACAGTTGCTTGGATTAGAATTAGACATGTTCAGGAATATCTTTTTAAATGTGGAATTTTACCAGTTGTTGATGGACCAGAAGGAGGAGAGAGAAGGATAACAGGAAATACTCTCTCTGGTATCTAGAAACTCTCTAGTATGACAACAGAATTAGATATTATTCACATTCCTACACTTACAAGTTCATCCACTTCTCTTCTTTGCCATTACTTCAGGTCAGCCATTCTCTCTCTCTCTCATATTATTGCAGCAACTTCCTAACTCTGGTTGTCTCACTTTCATACATATCTTCCTTCTGGCTCATCCATCCTTTAGCAAAACAAGGTGATCTTTAAAAAAGGAAATCTACTATTGCTGCTCACCTAATAAAATCCTTCAAAAATTAACAATTGCAAATTGAATAAAATTAAAACTGTTATTTTTAGAGTCTCAAATTCATTTCTTGTCACCGTCCCTCCTATTCGCTTGGGTACAGTCATACTCAGCCTCATTTAGATCCTACCAGGACTCTTGCCTGATGTGTGGCCATTGCTTCTGCTGTTTCTCCCTCCCAAATGTCACCTCAGATAGACAGATTACCCCATCTAAAGTAAGTTTTATCGCCTCACACCCTGTTTTACTTTGCACTGCCCCCTATCCACATGCTTCATGATCCTCCTTTAGAGTTAGTATTTGTTTGCTTTATTACTTGTGTTTTTCTCCTCCACCAGACAGTATTGTTTATAAGCTCAGTGAGGGTAAGGACAACGGCTATTTTTTCATCACTACACTTTGGTGTCTAGCACAGTTCTTGGCACCAAGTGGTTAATCAACAAATAGTAGCATATGAATGCATATGAACATCATATGGATGCATATGAAATCACTACACTTTGGTGCCTAGCACAGTTCTTGGCACTAAGTGGGTAGTCAATAAATAGTAGCATATGAATGAATGCATAAATCAAGAAAAAAAAGGCTATCACACTTTATAAGAAAATCACATTATGTCTTCAAAGACAAAAGAATGCATAGTCACTTCACTGAAATTGTGATTCTCAAACTTTAGTGAGCACAGAATTTCCTGAAGGGATTGTTGGAACCTAACCCCTGAGTGCTGGACCCCAGCCCTGAGAGTCGGATACACTAGGTCTGGGGTGTAGAATTTTCATTTTTAACAACTTCCCTGGAAATGCCAATGTGTTTGATCTGAGGATGATGTTTTGAGAGCCACTGCCCTGGAATAATCCTTCTACTTCAGTCGATACACATTCAGTTATGATGCACTATGTCTATGATCTCAAATTTGTTACATTGTTAAGATGGGAGTAAATCTAAATCACTCCTATAAATGTTTTGAGTATTCTACAACTTCTTTTATACAGTGTTTTCCTCTAGTAGTTGTTGAATTTTAAAATTATGGAAATATTCTGAGAAAAAGTCATCTAAAAATCATGAAATTTCTTTATAATTTTGCTCATGATATAGCTTCTTGTTTTATTAGGGTGATATCTGTAAAAACTAAATAAACTAAACAATACTCATTCTATTCTAGTTGAGAAATAATTTTAAAGCCTGAAATGCTGTATTTGTTGCATCTGGCCTTTGGAAGAAGAATCTATACAACTTGCTTATTTAGAATATCCAATGCATGCAAATTAATTTAAATGTAATAACAATATTTCTGGGGCTCTTTATCTAAAAGAAAAGCATAAAAACTTTAGATCAACCAGGCATAATTTATAAATGGAAACTTTTCTTTCAAGTTATTTAAATTATGCTTAGTTTGTAAGTGACAGAAAAGTTACCTAGTTACCTAGGACTAAAAGCAAATGAAATGATGGAGCACGAATCTTCACATGGACCAAAATATCTGTTAATCATTAGTAGACAAAGTGATACTCAGCTGACGTGTACTGGAGGAATATCCAAGTCTTATCTGAATTGGTTCCTGACTCAGCTGGTCATATTGTTACAATCTGGGTTTGTTTTTGGATGGGAAATTTTTGTTCTGTGGGTCTCAAACTTCAACAGCATGAGAATCCTGTGGAGGGCTTGTTGAAATACCAATTTCTGGGCTCTAACCACAGAATTTCTGATTCAGTGGGTAGGGATGAAGTCCCAAAGTTGGATTTCTTGCACATACCCAGGAGGAGATGCTGCTGGGAAACAGAGACCCCTGTTCTAGGTGCCATTTGGGTAACTCTAAGGGATACAGCAGATGTGAGAATATCCTATTTATCTTATTTATCTATGGCAAATGAGAGAATGAAGGTAATTTGTCTAGAAATGTGAAGTTTATTCTAAAAAGCAACAGAGTTTATGTTATATTATTCTTTCAGAAGCAAACCTAAAAGAATTTCTCATCTGTCTTAGTGTCTGCCAAGAGAAGATTTGACTTCTTGAAGCTGTGCCTTAGTCACTGTGTGCGCTTAGAATCTCCTATATGTATGAGACAAGTTTTTCTGCCTCACTAGATTCTCTTTGTATAGTGGCAAAAGAGTAATTGTTTTAATCTCATTAAGTTCATTGCTTATAGAATTTCAAGATATTTCCTCTGTTTATAAATTTATGGTTTTGTTTTAGTATGTTAGAAAGTGCATATTGACATACAAAAGGCATAAGATTTTTTGACGGAGAGATATATTGTGGCAAGCAGATTATTTAGGCACACATTTGGTCCATAGTTTATTGGTAAATTGTCTGAGGACTAAGAAGATTGATTGACTTAAATGTATTGAGATGAGTGTAAACTTAGGACAAAGGCCAAACAGAAAAGCTTATTTCAATTAAGAAGAAAAGAAGAAAATTAAGAAAACAGCAACCATGAAAATTGTCAACCCTTAATTCGTGTCAAAGCTCTCTAAACTATAAACTTGTCTACAGTTTTATTTTGTTGTGATACTCAGGAACTTAAGTATTACTTTAATTACTTTCATTATTAGTGGCCTAGATCTCAGGTACTCCTTTCCTAAATAAAATGTTCCCTGTGGGTATCTTAAAACTCGTTCTTGCTAATTCTTTTCTTTGACGTTATTTAGTGTAAACTTCATTTAGAGAAAACTTTATTGTAAATGGATATCTTTTTTCTTTCTAGGCAGTGGGATAAATAGGCAGCTATCTTTTTCTACAAATAAGGATTGAGGAAAAACGTCAGGAGGGAAAATATCCAAATGGCACGTAGATCACATTCAGGTTTTACTCTTGTACAGCTTGTATTGATTCAGGAGTATTTATGAACAATCAGTGATTTTCCATGGTTTAGTTTTACTTTAGTATTTTATAGCATTGTTTT
>NW_011888887.1:1393604-1406110 GCF_000151845.1 Pteropus vampyrus | reverse complement strand
CATTCTGTTCATAGAATACCAGTGATCATTTTTTCCTTTTCTCTTATTGATTGATTGATTGATCAGTTGATTGCTCTGAGCTAGTTATCACTATATCAAGGACAGACAGCTTGTCTTAAGTGCTACTGGTAAATTTATTTTTCTTTTAACACTCCTTTGAAAGAAGCACAAAGACCAGGCATTTTAGAATGACAAATGCTAGTCATGTAGTCATGTGTGATCAATCGGTCTGCCTTTTGCAATTCTAAATCACTCTCTATAATGGTTAGTTGCCAGACATGGAAATGCCTTTCTAAGCACTCCCAGGTTAGATTAGTTTCCACTGTTACACCTCTTGAGTTGATATTTTAGAGTGACTTTTGAACAAATTTGGGAAGTTAGAAACTTTGAAAGACCATACAATTTAAGTAATGTTATTTTAATAGAGTTTATTGTTATTATTCTGAGCCCGGTATCTGGAACATTCCAAAAGACCAATTTGTAAAGGAAAGCCATCATGTTGTGGAAAATTTAAAGGCTAAGAAATTTTAACAAATGGGGAAGAAATGACTCAGGAACAAAAAGAACTAGTAAGGTGATCATAGTGCTGACTGTGACCCCCGGGACAGAGGAAAGACAAAAATAAACTCTTGGAAAGCTACTGCATTAAAAGTATTGACAGACTTCATTTGGCCCAAGAAAATTGTGAAAATCAGAATAGTTAGATATGAAATAACATCCTAATTGTTCACAGGAATAACCAGAGTTCTGCTTCTTAAAGTTCATATTATGCTTTTCTTTGTGGAGAACAAAGAGCTCTGAGAATGACCTCATGAATACCAATTACTAAAGTATGCAGCCCAGATTAAAGAACACAGGCAGATGGTGTTCCAACCATTTGCATTTTTCTGCTCTTTTTTTGGTTATATTTAAAATGATTTGACTTACCAGCCTTCTAGACTACTATATGATCTCCCCTGAGGCAGTCACTGATCTATTTCACCTTTACATGTCCTATTGCCATGCAACCAGACATACTACCATGCCTTTTACACAGTAAATATGGAATAAGTATGCAGTGAATTGAAGTCATTGTGTCTAATCTATTTATAGAGAACAGAAGTAAGCGATGACAATTCATCAAAGCCGAGTAGCTAGTGAAGAATTTGATCTTATTCACTTATTTACATTTGATTAATAAATACTTGAAAACACATATGGTCATCATATGTAGAAATATCTAAATTTAAAGTTACTACCTGTTTTTTTTTTTTTTTTTTAAGTTCAGACAGTAGAAAGCATGTTCCTGACAATTCTTCTGTAGCTGTGGAACAGAAAAAGCTATAACATTGTATAGTACTAAAATCTAACTTGTGACCTAAGATTTTGGTGAAGAAAATCCCTGAAAAGAATTTAGCCAAGGTCTTCATAGCAGGCGATGGCCTTTCCTGTCTTCTGTATCTTATACAACTAACTTTATCATTACTCATATTACATTTATATATTTATATACATTTTTGATATTAGATATTTGTGATGCTCGAGAGCATTACAGGTTTGTCGAATCCTTGAGGACAGGTACCGTACTTATGCATCATTGTATTTTATGCAGCATCCATTGGATTGCTTTGCACATAAGAGGTCCTAACACATTCAATGAGTGAATAAGCATTAGCCATTGGAAGATATGTTCATTAGAGGCAGCACTTGGGAGTAGTTAAGAGTATAGACTCTAGAGTTAGACTACTGCTTGGTTTGAATCTGGTTTTGGTAACTCTATGTTTGTGACCTTTAGGTAGTCACAAAACCTCTTCTAAGCCTTGTGGATTTGAGGGGGACAAAGGGCACAATGCAAGTAAGTCTTAGAGCAGTCATTGTTTCATGCATGTTTGTTTTTTCTTCTGCATTTTCCATCATAAATTTCTATCTCTGGCTGGAATTTTATGAAAATGTGGGATTTTAACTTTTTTCTAGATTTCCATGATAGCAGTATAAAACTTTGGCATGGATATCTTTTATCTTCACATTAATATTTCAGTAGGACACGTATAGTTATCTCTGTATGGTCTTTTGCTTCTCATCTACTTGAAGTTATTTTTCACTTGATATGGGGTCGAGTTCCAGAAGCATTAAAACATTACTTATTATTTAGATATTCTGATAATGTTTTAATAAGTCACTATTTTTAATTTAAAAATTGTCAAAATCTTTTCTACAATATGTACTGAAATTGTGCTGGTACTCAGTGTTATAGTCAGGGAATACAGTATGTTCAAGAAGGCCTTGTCAATCATTTTCCTTTTATGAAGTTCTTGAAGAAGCTATGCATACAAGAAACAATGACAAACAAGATAGTATGGGCTGGTGTATGTGTACCTGGCCAGCAGTCTGATGTGTCAAAGCTGAGTCCTCTGGTCAGCTGTGTCAGAGTATCTACCTCATGGCCCAAATAGTCTTCTCATTATACCTAAGCCTAAAAAAACTTCCCACTTAGCTGCTAAACCCACATCAATGAGAACTTCCAAGGGACCAAGTCTTCATGTGAGAAGGAAGAGAGGATAAGATAGCATGACATTGAGGGGGTCTACCTTTGTTTACCAGTTTTGCTCTTGAGAAAACTGTTCTGCTCACTAGTAAATGCAGTGAAACAATCTCCTAGATGTGACCGACCAGACTAGGTTTTTTTTCCCTCTGAAGAGAAGTGAGACAGGGAAGGGGGATGAGAAAAGAAGAAAGACTTCTCTAGTTTCAAAATAAAAAAGTAGAATTTTTTTTTCCCAGTAGAGGCTAAAACATGTGTTCTCTTAAAGAGATTAATCTTGTTTTTATACATAAAGTATTTTAACACATGAATGTTTGCACTATTACTAATACATAATGGCCAATCAGGTATATAAACTTTAAAAAATTGTAAAGAATTAGACTTTTTCATATCTAATACCTAAATAGTCTTAATATTAACCTTACTCATTTGTACATTTATCTTCTTTGCTATTAATCTGTATAGTCCTAAAGTACTGTCAACAAAAAATACCTTCATAATCTTATGTTATTTGTAAATAATTTTCTATATTTTTAAATACATTTTGCACATTCTAAAGTAGGAATTTTTATGTATCTTTAAAGAACTTTAATTAAAAAAGTTCTCACTTTTTTAGTCATAGTCTTTATGGTTTATTTGTTTGTTTTAAAAATCTATTTTAAGGCACTAGGGAAATCTGACTTATTTAATTAAGCCCCCAAATCTCTTAAATTTTACTTGTGGAAGCCCTAGCTTTATAGTAGTTGATAGAGGAAAATTTAATATTAACTACATAGAGGTAGTTCTGATATCATTTTTTTTTTAATTTCATGGTTTTAGATGTATATTTTAATCTAATAATATAATAACTGTAGTGGTATTTAATTCTTAGGTAAGGAACTTTGTGATATCTTGAGCTTTTTTTTGTGTGGGAAAATGGAGGGGTAGTGATTATATTGGTGGTAATGGCCAAATAAGCTCAAAGGGCAGGTGATGGTAGAAGAAAACTTCTGTTCAAGATCATTCAGTGAATAAGTAGCAGAAAATGATTTTGACCCAAAGCTGTCAGACTTCAAAGAATGTGTTTGTTTGAGTGTTTTCTCTGTGCCTAAAGAGAATACCCAACTGTTCTTGCCAAGTCATTGCAACCATTCCAGATGAAGACCCAACAATGTCAGTGAGACCGACCTAAACTAATGAGGTTAGACCAGAAAACCAGCCTGGCAAATTCACAAAGTTATAGGAAATACAGAGAAATAATCATTCATCATTGTATTAAGTAGCTGAGTTTTAGGGTGATTTGTTATACACCAGAGGCTGACTGATACATATGAAGTAGTTTTTAAAATGAAAAGTATGAAATATGTTACAAAAAATGTTTTAGAATTCTTAATTGGAGAGAATAAAAACAATCTGATTAAGTGAGAGGGGAATGTTAACCTTAAATTCAAGAACAACAACCTAAAAAGTACATAGTACGTGTCACGTACTATGCTAATTAAAAATTTTTTTTACATACATCATCATTTTTAGTCCTCACCACTATCGAATGAGGTGGATGTTGTTTGTCTTTATTTTACAGATGACTGAACCAAGATTCAGAGTAGTTAAGTAAATTATCCAAGGCCACAGAACTTAACAAGTGGCATTGCTAGGGTTTGCAACGTTATGAGGCTAATTTGAAAGTCTTCTATTTTGCTTTCAAGTAGCCTCTAGAAGTCATGGATGAATGAAAGAAGTGCTATGAAGAGAGGAAGTTCATAAGCAGTTTGGCTAAATCCGTGCACTAAATTACAAGAACCTGTGACTTTCTGATAGAGCAGCATTACCTCTCTGTTAAAAATGATAAATTGGTGGGAAATATCTTGTGGTAAAGGTTCGGAAGGTTATAGGATTTAACTTAGAAAAGGGGAAAAAGTCAAATTAAGAGGGAAAGTAAATGAGAGAAGAATATTGAAAAAAAATCCACACAACAATTTTGGCTGGGTGCAGCAGCCAGCCTGAAGAGTGAAGAGGCATGTGAGATGCCATTGTTACTGTCTGAACCCAGGATTTAAGAGAAGAGAGAGCCATGGCAGGCAGATTTAAAAAAAAAAAAAATCTCAGTGATTTTCTTACAGCAGTCTCTTCACCAGCCTGGATATCTTCTCTTGGGCCATTTATATTCTCCTTGTGCTTGATAGACTTAAACTAATTTTGAATGGCTTATTATGAGCAGATGTTCATGTCATATATTAGCTATGATAAATTCACTCCCCCTTCTCTTCTCTTTTTTTTAGATGAATTGAAAACAGTATTGACAATATTTAACTTAAGTTTATAGCATGCAAACTGCTACAATTTTGCACATGGTAATATTTAAATTATGCAGTTAAGAGGCATCACTGGTATAAGCATCTCAAATCAAACTTTGCTCACAAAAGAGAATAAAAACATCAGGAGCAACATCTTTGAATCATGAGTATGTTAATTTGTGTATAATGGCAGCGACCTTCTCCATTGAGCAATGTATGCGTCTATCGTCTCTTAACCAATGAGTAATATGGCATAAACAAATTAAAAGTAGTGTCATATGACTTCACAGTCAAGTAACTAGAATATAATTAGTTTGATTTAATCTGGGAGGCAAATTCATTATTGCCAAGACAGTGATTCAGTGCTCTGTGCTAAATGAACTAGATGTGAATGTTTAACAGTCAATTTACACCATGTGTTTCTGTAAAAAAGAAAAAAAGAAATCAAACTATGGTTGTAAGGAAACTCTTTAAAATTTCAAAACTGAATGGGAAATCTTGGTAAAAAAGCAAATAAACAGAAGCGTTCTGTAGTCATAGCAAGAGTTAGCTGAGTACTTACTCCTTGGAAAGTAACCCTGTCTCTGCAGTAGATTTATGTCTGTCAACACTGGTTCAAAATCTTCCTTGCTACATTTAAGATACTAATGACTTGGATGCTATGTGGAATAACTTAATGAACTACACATGTTTAATGAAAACACTTTCATCACCAGTCTTAATCTGTCTCAGAATCTCTTAAAGAAACTCTTCACTGTCAAACCTTCTGTAAAAATATATTGAAAAATCCAATAAAACTGCAGACATTTATATAGAACTTCATATAGCATAATAGCAATCTCTTAAATTTGTACAACTCTAAATTTTTAATATGCTTCCATTCACACTGGTTCATTTGATCTTCATGGCATAGGTGGGGCAGATAAAATTGTACCCATCTTACATAAGAGGCAAGTGAGATTCAGAGATATAAAGCCCCATGTTTATGGTCACTCTACTAATAAGAAATGAAAAGAGAAATAGAAGACAAATTTCTGATTTTGAGAGGAAATTTCTTTATAAATTCTTATAGTTTTTGTTCTTTACAGTGCTAAATATGCTTTTTACTCACCCAGTGAATATTACCTAAAGTCTTTATGAAAGAAATTTCTAAATTTTTCTGAGACTGACAATGACTAAAGATAATTTAATGCATGGAGTGTATCTGTTTCCTGAAAATGTACCTTTTATTAACTCCAGGCATATTTTTTAGCATCATTTCAAAACAATTCTTATGTAAGCTTGATTCCCATTTTTACAAATTATAGGTTCTAAGGGATTGAGAATTTTTATACTCAGGGCAAAGCCAAATGTATAGGTCTATAAAACAGGACTGCAAATCTTGTGAGAGCCGCCTTTTCTAGGAGATTTCAGTGCCAGACCATCACATTCACATCAGTTACATATTTTGGAGAAGATAAATAAAAAGAAATCTATGACTAACAAAAACTTTGAACTGAGCAGGAAGTCATATTTTATGGCAAGTAATCTGGATAATTTGAATTTGAAAACACAATAAAATAAAAACAAATCGGGGCAGTTTGATTAGCAGGCACCTTGTATTAGTGTTTTCAGATTTTCCCAAGGCATCATCAGTGTAACTCCCACTGACTTTAATAGAAGTTGCACGTATAAAGTAAGAAGTCTAAAAAGGTCGATAATGGACTATGATAACAACATAGCTCTTCTATCAGTTGAATAGAATACACTTGATTGTGGTCAATTTAGAAATCAGAAAAAACATGCTGAAAAACAGATTTACCGAAATTGTTCTATGGCAGTGTTCTATTATATTATATATCGTAAACAGTTGATATAGAATATTGTTTGAATAAAAGATCCAGGAGTATTTCAGACAATTAGATACCGAAATAAATTTTTTGAGAATTCCCCAACATTTATAAACATTTATTAATCTAGGTTAATATGACTAAACCATAAAAACACATATTACTACATCAAAACCCAGATATTAGAATTTCCAGAGCTGACACTTGGAAATTTTTATTAAAAGGAAAAAAAATGGTTTCTAGGAGATTCCAATAATTAGCTTGGTTTGGGCATTTTTTGAAACTAATTTACTAAGACTTTTCTATTCCTGAGATTGGCTCCCTATTTTTCTCCCCTAGACCTTTTAATTCCATAAAGAAATTACCATTAAAATAACTCATTTTCATTATAATTTTCATTCTATGATCCTCTTGATTCCTCTACATTTTGCTTTCCCTAGGCTCTTAATTTTTTTGTTGTTTTTTAAATCTTTCCATCCTGTTTGATCATTTTCACTCTCATTCTGTCTCTTTCTCATCTCACTTTTATTACTAACTTTGAGTTTTCCAAGCATCCTCCTAAAGAACCACTCGGGCTTTCTAAATTCCTATGTGGACCTTGTCACTTGAGTGTACTCATGCAACTAGAGACAAAAAACAGCATGGTCCAAGGGCATATTTGGGGAACTATTCTCTAACAAATAAAAATATGCACAGTGACGCATTCACTTATTCATGTATTAAACAAATTTTTATGGGCTTATATGATGTGTTGGTGTTGTGCTATATTCTGGAAATGCTGTGATAACAAGAGACACTTAATTCCTGCTCTCATGAGAACTCTATTCTAATAAGACATAAATAATTTATTAAATAAACAAATAATTTCAGGTAGTGATAAGTACTTTGAAGAAATATGTAGTAAAGTAAGATGTATATCTCGGCATAATAAAAATGGCTAACAATAGAGAAAACTTTGACTGAATTATGGTAAATCAACCTGAGGGAAAATTATTCAATTTAAAGTTCACGATTACCAAGACTTTGCCACTAAGCATGAAAAATACCTATGACTCAATATTTAGTGAAAAAGTAGGATAAATATATATATAATTATATCTGTGCAAAGCATATAAAGAAGAAAGCAATGTTGGAAGAAAATACTTTTTTGAGATTGTGTTATTTCTATGATCACAATGTTATTTTGGACTAATTTATTAAAGAGCATGAAATGCAAAAAATATATAGCTTTTCTGATGCACTGTTAAGCAAAGAATTCTATTACTTGGCCCATCTCTCCACCACAGCACTTGCTTTTTCATAATGATGAACATGAGGCTTTAAAGTACATTTTGAGTGATCAAAGAAAATATAATACTTTACTTCCTCCTAATTTCTGTGCTAAGTATATTTTATTGTGGTTTAATTTTTCATAATCAGCGATCTAGGAATGGAAATAAGTAGGGTAATAATCTGTTAACCAGAATATTTGATTAACTAAAACACATCATTTCCCGATACCTTCAGTAAGGAAGTTATTTATAGGCAAAAATAAATAAATTAAACCTCAACTCCAAACTGCTTTTTGTTACTCTGCAGTGTCTTAGAGGATATTGGTTACTAAATTAGAATCCCGCCAAGTTATCTCTAGAGCACAGAAATCTGCCTCTTCATTTCATTTCCCAGTAATAGACAATTGTTAAGTGCCTGCTCTTTTCCTGTCATTGGATATTGGGAATTAGGAATTGTTAAAAATATTCAATATTTTTTTTTCTCTGAACGTATATCAGTTCATTCAAAACATCCAGTTTTTGTAAAAGACTATAGCAAAGATTATAAGATGCAATGTTGGATTAAATATAGCTTTTGTGGAGAAAAATAAATAATGATAAATACGTGTATTGAAAATTTTAGTCACGTGCCAATTTTAGAAAATTAAAATGTTAAATGTGCCTTAAGATCAAGGATATATGCTAAATCTTTTGGAAGAGCTTCAAAAATTTACCTGCAGGTGATTCACCTATAATGACGTCCAGCACAGACCCTGGGCTGACAATGGGAGGCAGCAGTGGCAGGGAGCAGGGTTGGTAAAGAGGGGTCTATTCCATCCTGATGTAGATTTTTTATCAATGTGTGGTGAAATGGAAAAAAATAAAATAAAATAAAAGGAAATTGTGAACTTTCTTTAACAATAAACTTTTTCAATTAAGAGTAAAATGTCCTTTTTTTTGTGAACTGATGATTATTGTTAGGTAGGCTTCTGTTACTGTTTTAATGTTCTTGGCAAAATAAAACATTAGTAATCTTAAGGTGGCCTTCTAAGTATTTTTGCAAGTTTTTAAATTCATTGAATTCAACGAGTATAAGTGGTCAGGTGGGAATAAAGGTGGACTTACTGTCAAAAGGACAGGGGGTTGATTTAGCAACTAATGGCTCTGTGTTCTTAAACATGTCTGACTCTACGTTCTTTCATTAATAAAATAGGTCCAGTACCAAGAGCAGAGGCAATGCTGCATTAAAGACATAACATTTGTCTTTCTCACATATGTTCCTGTTCTGTAACTGCCACTGTTTACTTTGGGTGATTGTGTTTTGTTACTTGTATTGTTTAATTCCAGTTTTCTCTAAGTCATTTGATTAAAAGTGTTAATTAGCCAATCTGGGCTAGCTTTCCTTGAATCCTCAGTTCCTTTTGTACCCTGATGAAATCCTCAAAGTGTTTTCATGATCCTTTTGCAAAGATTCTATATCAGAAGATATTATCTTGTCATTTTCTTATGTCATCTGAACCTCTTACCAGCCTTTATTCTAGAAGTAAGAAATTTTCCTGAGCACACGGTCTTTGAACTTTTTCTCTTCTCTTAGAGTGTACACTTAGAGGCTTTTCCATAAGTGATATCAGCCACCATAAATATTTGGTAAGATATGCTTTGGCCCGTGTATAGGGTTTATGCTATCTTGTTTAGACTGAATTTCTATGGTATCTTGTGTTGTTCATTGTTGTTTCACTCTGTTTGGAAATTGATGTTATTTGTCATTCAACTCTTTGAGTGACACATCAATATAGCAATCTTTGAATGACAATCAACATGGGTTACAGAGTGAACATACAGTACAGAAACCATAAGTCCTCAAGTCTGCAAATCATGATTAGTTCAGCAAGAATCCAGGACCCTGAAGGAAACATGAAGAGAAAAAAATCCCTTAAAATTGAAGGAGTAATAATTACCTCTGTATAGCTCTAATCGAAAGGCTCTTACTCTAGGAAACATTAGATTAAAAGATGGAAGTCAGTGAGTTCAATATTATTTTTATTGGAATAAATTTCCAGGTAGAATGTCAATTTATTTTTGAGTATGCAATATTGCCAAATCTAAAATTTTCATGTATAGTGCTTTTAAATTTGATCTCTTGGCTTGTCAAGAATTCTTATACTACTCTTCTAAAAGGAGATATCTACCTAATAATGGAAGCATTTATCTCAAATTCTATACTTAAATTACTACTTTGAATGAGTGCTGAAATTAATCTAATCTCTAGTTTATATAGCTTATAATTTTTTTATTTTGACAATATGATTTCATATGCTATGATTAGTTCAGGGATTTTGTGGGTGTAATGTACAAGATAAGCTGGTTGAAGTTTTTTGACTTATCAAAGCCATATTTTGAAGAGTAAGAAAATGCAGCTTGCTTGACATCTCCATAATAATTTTCACAATTTTCTGAGCTGTTTGATAAGTTCCTATTTGTCTTTAAAATAAAAAGATTATAGGGAGAATGAACTCGGACCTTCAAGGTATTTAAAAAATCTTTTGTGAACAAATAGTATTTAAATTAGAGGGGGAAAAATGATATCTTTTGGATTTTTAGGTCATATAGTACTTCTACTCCAAATCTAGTGAAATCTTGGCTCTAAGGGACACTTTGACATCATTCTTACTCTCTCTGAATTAGGATTTAAATATTTATACATTTTTTTCCATCTGCAAGAGGAACTGTAAGACTTCTCTGAATGATAGGTTAAGCAAAGGTTATGATGTTACAGATTAGAACTAAATAGGACACTGATACTGAGAAACTGGAATCCTGTTAGTTAGACTAATAATGAATCAAGTCAATGAGACAAAGGGTCCCTCAAGGTGAGGTTTGCTGAAGTCTGAATATAAATGGCCATATTATTATTAATACATCCATTCATAAAACATACTGTAATACTAGTTTATGTCATGGAAAAAAGAGGAAGTATGCATCAGTGTGAAAATGTGGATAAAGGAGAACTAATCATACTTCTCAATTTCAAGAAAGTTTAATGAAGGAGTAAATAAGTTTGCCTAATTTAAAATGTATTTCCCCTATTTTTTCATACTGAATAAGAGTTTGCATTTTTAAAATATTTATTGGGGGCAGTCTTATCAGCTTGGTTTAAAATAAAGCATTAAAAAAAGGTCTAACAATTTCCGGGATCCACTTGGAGCATTAAATCGTAATATATCCTTTTTAAAAAATAAACAATCCTCATTGTCCTAGCACATTTCTGCCTATATATGTTGAGAGAATGAAATAAAGATTATGATGATGTTTTCATCCCTCTACGCAAAGTTTTTATCCTTGCTCCTAAGAATAAGTAAAAATGGGCTGTTTTGCTAGTCTGTAATTTTGAAGATGTACAGAATGAAATTTGAATATTTTAACAAATTTAAATCTGTCATTAAAAATTTGTATAATATTTAGAAGATTATGTCTTTGTGCAATTAATCTTCATAGAAATGACATCCACTGATCAAAGGTATTGGAAGTTAAAGGTCTTCTACTAATTTTGGAACTGAAGAAAAAACCTGGAAGTTGAAATGACCAACTTCACCTTAAATGTATTGAGTGAAATGATTTTATATGAAGCTTAAAATAAAAACAAACCTGCTTTGCCCCCAAATTTCGTTATCTTTCTCTGCAATGTTATAAGAAGTCATACTGTGCTGAGAATGATATTGTTGCAGTAACATTTAATGTTGTTTATTGAAACTTTAAGTTTAAAAATTGAATTAGATTCACATTGTTCTGCTTTAGCAACCTTTATCTTGACTGTGATACCAATAAAATTTCTACAAATACTCATTTATACTTTCTGATGTTTTAGTAGATAAGCCAGGACACACATTAATTTTAATACAGTACATATCAAGTTGTTGGTCTCATTCTTTCCGAAACAAAAGAATTTAGATATGTTTAATCTCAATGAGGAGTTGCATATGAATCAACACTGTAGTTGAGTTAGGCAATATAAATATTAAACATATATTTATTTTGTACTTGTTTTGAACCTGGTTCTGTGTCAAGCAATAGGAATAATAATAATGATGTGTTAAGCAAACAAATTTGCTGTCTACATGGAGCATACTATCTAATATTATTATCAGAAGCTTTATTAGTCATAATAATCTGTTCTGAAGTAAGTAAAAAATGTTGCAAACTCTTTTGCAACCAAGGATCATTTTATTTCTACCTCTTCAATGCCTTGCTCGAAAGTCTTTATATTTTGAAAGTTTGCTGATAAATCAGACTCTGCATGTTAAGAAATAAAATTTCCCATTTAAAAGTTAGCAAAATATGCATACTGCTGATAATCAAATTTCCAATTCCATTAACGTAACTATTTTTACATATTGAATTAAATTGATGAATCATTTTCTTGAGCAAACATGTTTTAAGCATTTTGGAATTGTTCATATCTTCTGGGGATCCCCCAGATTGGACACTGTGTGATCGCTGATTTGCTTATATGTTTTTAGGTTCTTTGTTGGATTGGCCTTGGGCCTTAACAATCAATGCATTTAGAACGCTCAAAACTTTGTTTTAGAAATGTGGTTTCTCTTTCCTTAAATCACTTTTACTCCTCAGTCATCCC
>NW_011888887.1:1377495-1391829 GCF_000151845.1 Pteropus vampyrus | reverse complement strand
CTATGCTTTCCCCATTAGGGATCGGTGGAAAATCTGTAGCCATGCGTGCCTTAGTCAAAGTTGTCTGTTCTGTAGCCTAGCCCTTATTTTTCTTCTTGGGTAGTTCTGGTACTGATGACCATCTTTAGCATGTCACACAATTTGGCCTTGCTGTGTTAATTATAAAACATTCTCAGAATTTGCTTATTTATTTGCTTAACGTTTACTTTTGGCACATGATTTATATCCATGATATTTCTGAGTAGTCTCTGTTTCTTTTTAGTAAGAGCAGTATGTTTTTGATCAGGACAGGCTTTGGTAACTTCTTTGCTCTGTCCTTACATGACCTTTACTAGATGATGGGTGGGATATAATTAGCCTCGCAGAAAAAATAACAAAAGGAACTTCCACATAAGAGTTAAGCTGAAAGGGACAATCCCATTGGGCAGAAATATAAATTCTGTGGAAATGTTTGAGCCTGCTTAAGTGTCATAGGACCTCTTTGTGCAAGTGTTGCCTGGTTTCTCACAGGGTGACAACTACTTTTCCTCCTCACAATATTACTGAAGGAAAGATGAGAAAGCACTTACAAAGGTGAACTGTCATGTAAATGTAAACAGTAATACAATACAGAGCTTGATTTAAATTTCTGCCCTAAGAGATTGCGTCTCTTTGATTGCACTGATTATATATATTTCTTTTTCATCTTTTGCTAACCTTATTTCTGAATCTATTTTGATGCACAAATGGGAATGGATAGCTGGAAACCAGGGCAGAAATATGACTTGAAAGTTGGGGCACTAAGCTGGCCAGAAGAAGCTGATGTAATGAAGAACAGGGAGAGAGGGAAATTGTGAGAGATTAGAATAAAACGTGTATTAGAAAAACCCTGGAGGTTTGTAGGATAATGGGGTCTGAGGTGGCTGTGGTTTACAAAACAAATGGGTCTTGGAAAAAGATATTTGACCAATGTGTTTGTAAGCTAAAAATTGGATCCCCCTTAATGTTCTTTAAAAACCTGAAATAAATATTAGATTTCCTTCTTAATTATTTGCCAAATGGATTTTGCTTCCTTGAATTCTAATCTATGCATTGACTGGATAATGTGGGGGTCACATTTTAGGTTTCAGTTATAAATATAAAAGTAATAAAGAATAAGTCTTTTCCTAAGAATCTGGATACAGAGTGCCTGTCATTTGAATTTTTCAGTTTCAAACTTAACTACATTACTCACTCTAAGAGTTGGTCAAAGATTTGGATAGTAAATGAAGTAGAATAGGAAATACTGATATTAAAATTTCAAGAGTAACTGGTATTTCCATCATTTCTATTTAATAGAAGGACTGAGTAAAGAAATACCTATATGTGAATTCGAGGCTTCAGGAGGTAACATTCCTGCTTCTGGGTCACTGGGGCGTCATTTAGTAAATTGCTCCTCCAGCACTCTTACTGGAGTTGCCAGATTTCTATGAATTTAGGATTGGAGTCAGACAACAAGTCTTAAAATGTATTCCAATTATTAGCCACAATGGTGCATCTGGTGAGCGCTTGTGAAGAGTAGGTACATCTGCGCTGAATGCCACCTATGAAAATCAACCTTCTTTTACCAGCTGTGTCTGCAGGAATAATTTCTAATGCATAGAAGTCCTCCAGTCTCACTTTCAATCCAAAGATCAGTCACTGACTGTGACTTTTAAGTAGCAGTGCCTTTCGCGAGCCAGAGCTATGGATGTGTCTACGAAATATGGTGTGAATTGCAAATGCGTCTGCATTGCGTAAACAGATGGGTGCTGAAGAGTCTTTCACCCTTAAGTCATTCTCCTCTCAGACTTTCGAAAGACTCCAAATTCCCACCATTACTCCCTTTTGGGGAAAACCAGTTTTGGCCACTGATAAATGTAATTAAATGTTTAATTTAATTAACACTGGAGCAGTGACACATTTTGGCATTTTTATTAGGGTTGTCTCAATCTGAATTAGTGTACCGCATTAGCTGGTATAAATCAAGATCTTCAAGAAATGAGGAGGGAGCAATGTGTGAGAAAGGAGGGGGCGGGGCGAGCAAAAGGGTTAAATGGGAGGGAGAGAGAAAGGAAATCATAGAAAGAATAGTGCGGGGAGTTAGTGAGGAGGCCATGAGGAAAAAATTTGATCTATGATCAATCATATCCTGAACAAGTGACCCAGAAAAAAAATCCAGCTAATTTTTTTCTTTTAAATGAATTACATGGGGATTCTCTTATTATATTACTGCAAAGAGTTTTAACCTAAACTTTTCTATTGATGATAATTAGGTTATTTCAACAAAACAAGAAACAAAAACAATAGCAAAAAGTTTTTTTTTATTTCATACTTGGTACACTTAGAGGTGAATTTTAAAGAATTTATTTCAGTAATTGTTTACATTTGTAAAATATATCTGAAACTAGTTCTGATATTTTCATGGAGTGAGTGGTAAAACAAAACATTTATCTGTTTTATTCATACAGAGTTTTTTATTGATACAGAAGTGCAATGTAATGTTCAGCTCTTGTATTTCTATTGAAAATAGCATCTTAGAATGCATGGAAATAAGACCCTAAGCATTTTATTTAATCTGATCTGAAATCCATATGCTGTCATTTAGAGAGATCAAGTATAAGAACGTGGCGGGTATAAAATGTGCTCCGCATGGTCCCATTTAGAAAGATGCCTCCAATGTGAGTTTTCACAAGTTCCACAAAACACATTTTCACACCAAATTTGATACAGATATATATTACAAAATCTCCCTATTGCCATTTGAATATAGAATGGAAAAGTTTCCCTTGAGTTTGCAAGAGTGTTTTCAAGTATAGATAGGGAAAGAACAAGCTATATTAACATCTGCCACTTGAAACCACACTGTGGTATTTAAATTCTCAAAGAGATTATAGTAAAGAATATATCTTTCTTTCATATAAATTCAAGGGAACTTTACATATATAAAAGAGAGTCTCTAATGGGTTCTCATTAATTTCCAAATTAAAAACGATTTCTACCACATGTAGAGTGCTATAATCTCTGGTGAATGGGATTGGGGTTGGGAGGGTGGGAAGTAGAACTGAATGGGTCCTGTCTCAATGCATGCATTTGCTCAAGTTGTGTAGTTGTCAAGAGAGCTGTGTCTATGAGGCCATCAGTCACATGAACGCATACTTTAACTCATAGGAGAGTGTGTGGGCATCTGTATAGAATGCAGTGCCTGGTGATTCTGGGCTTTTCAGTCGAGTTCTGGGGTAGTGGAGGAAAGCTCAGCCTGGCACATGTGTTCATACACACACTCAGGAGAGCACACAAAACATGTCCTCAATGGCGTAGAGATGTTGGCAAGCATGTTCCTTTTATAAACCATAACTTGGGCATCACCTAAACATGTATTCACTAAGGCTGTGTGAGAAAGCACTAATTTAAATGTTTCCTTTTCATTTTGAGAAAGGTGTACCTATTTTAAATTTATACAAATGTACCTTACAAGGCAGTGGTGGTTCTGGGTAAATGAGGGACATTTTACTCTAAGTTATACACTTCTTGATTGCTTGCTTTCTATTTTAAAAAGCATTTTCACTTTGTATTTTTTATATTTAAATGGCAAGAAATTTACATAAGTAAAAAACAAAGTTGATTCTCTAGAAGGCATACCATAATGCCAAAATACTGCCACACATTTAGGATATCTTTCTGGAAATCCTGAAATGATGTGCCTTACTATGCCGCAATAGAAGTCTGCTTTGTGATGAAATGGCTTTGTTTGAACAGTGTGCAGATGACTGCAGCTTGCTTGTATATGTAAGCCATACTATGTCATGGGGTTCTAAAAGATGTGAAAATAACTACAGTGTCTCATTGTTACCAGATTGACTTAAGCCATTCAGAGTTGAGTGTTTATAGGGAGGCAAAGCATGTGATTGTGTTATGCATGGGCAGGTGCCTGTGAAATCACAGAGCTCTCTAAGGCATACTGGTGGAGAGGTACATCTGTTGCAGTGTCTAAGGTTTCTCCAATTACATCTTGGTTAAATAGTCAGTCATTCAGCAAGTATTAATTTAGCATTCACCAGATATCAGGGGAAGATGAACTCGCTGGCCTTGATCCAGATCTTTTGACTGGGCTTACACGCAGTGTATTTCCCACTATTGTCAGTAACGGCATTTACCTCAAGATGGCCAGATGAACATGCTGTCCAACCAGCCAGCTACTACCTTCTTCACAGCAAGTCATCTCTAGTTCAGTGCTAGGCCCAAGTCATAGGAATATGAAACCGAGGAATATGGATTCAGTGTGGCCTTAAATGGATTCTCAGGATATTTATGTGCTGCAACAATTAGGCATTTCGATCTATTGTGAAACTGCTTGTTCTGGGAATGCAAGTTTCTAAAAGTTTTGGGTAGTTAAGGCTAGCCTTTATTATCTTACACAAAGGTTTGTGGTTTTAACTACATCATATTAATATGTGTGGATATTATTATAAAAATCACACATAATAGAAAAAAAAGAAAAATAATCAGAGATGCCATTTCTAAGAGATAAGAGCAGTTAATAATTTAATGTGTATGTAGTCTTTCAGACTTTTACTCATGCAAATCTTTATGAAACATATTTTCTAAAAATGAGGTTATGAAATACATGCTGACCTGTAACCTGTCTTTATATCTAATAAAACATAGTGGAAGTCAGACTGATATATATTTCTACATCATCTTCTCATCTGTATGATAGTACATCTGTGTTTGTCTTTGGAATATCTTTAACGCTTACATTTCTCCAACATTGACGTTACTCTTTAACAGGAATCAATTGTACTTACACTTTGCTAGCTATTGGAAATCCATAATCCTGGTTTATATAGTAATACAAAGTGCTAAGTTTTACTTGTCAGGTTATTCCTGAGGCTAAATTCCTTTGTAACCTCTGAGATAAAATGCTCTAGAACTTGACTTTATGTGCTGGGCAGACTCCATATAATTTTTATACTAAAATGGTTTATGTGTATTTTTTAAGTACTGCAACTCAGAGCTGCCTTTTCTATCTGAATTTCACGTTTGGTTTTGTAAGAAACAAAGGGCTGTGTCTACTGTCCACTTGGGCATATTCTCTCCCTACAGTCCCCAGCTTGGCCACCTCTTCTCTCACATGCTGAGCAGTGCCGGCCCCTGGAGCCCTGCGGTTCTTTCAGGGTAGCTTGCTTCTGTTGAGACTTGGTGTGCAGCAGGTTCAGATTGCCCTGGGCTCACAATTTCTTTTTAATCAGTAGCTGGTATAACTCTAAATAGTCATTCTTTTGCTTTTTAATAAGTTAAATGGGAATGCAATTTAACTTTGCAGAAGCAGTAACACCGGTCTATTCCCAAGGTACTTAGTTCTAAAGGATTGAGTTGAGAACACTTTTCCTGTGATCCTGTGGAGCTGTTCATACGGTGAGAGTAGACATTCACATTATGGAATTTACCTTTGCTTGTATTAGGATTGGCAAAAACCTTATGTAAATAGGCAGGTTTCCTGAACCCAACCTTTGAATCTTCAGATAAATGACTCCTCCATGTCTTACTGCTGTTAGAAAAGCAATTAGTAAGATTGCTCCGAGCATGTGTGGCTCAGCGTCCACCGACTGACTTTCTCTTGGGTCTGGAGATTCCTGGTCTCAAATGACCTGCAGTGATTATATTCTGCCCATATTCTTTAGTCTCTCTCTCTCTTTTTCTCTCTCTCTCTCTCTGTGTCTCTCTCTTTTTCTCTATACACACACACACACACACACACACACACACACACACACACACACACACACACATTCCATATATTGAACTTTAAGCATATGATTAAGATTATACACCTTTAATATGTTAGGCATTATACTACATACCTTTCATATCTAATCTAATATATAATCTAATTTAACCCCACAATCTTTGATGGATTCATATCATACTTAGAAAAAATCTAAACTCTATTGCAGAGTCCACAAAGTTCTACATGATCTAACCCTTACCTATCTTAACAGCCTAACTTCTTACCATTCTCTCCTTTGCTCACTTCAATATTATCCATTTATATTCTAAGTGTTTGCTATGCTTTATGCAATACTTTAAGTGTGTTTGTTCTCACAGTAACCTATAAAGTAAGTGTTATTATCAGTCCAATATTACAGATAAGAACATTGTGGTACAGAGAGGTCCATAGCCAGTAAATTATGAGGCTGGGATTCAAAACTAGGCATATAATCCCCAAAGGATGAATTCTTAATCATAACACTATGTAACATTATGTTATTCTTCAGCAGCATTACTAAAAAATGACAAAAGCAAAGGCCTCCAGATTTGAAGTGGTAAATGCATGTGGAGCCCTAAAGAACATTTTGGGTTGCTAGTTGATATAGAAGTGACTGTCCTTCCAGTGGTCAAGTGAATGTTGACTTTGGCAAAGGAAAAGAGGACATGGCTTTAATTAGTTCCTTTCTGCATGACTATCCCCCTATTTACAGTTCATTTCACATTTGAACATTTAGATGAATGACAGCCTGAGTAACATATCATGAGATTGGAAGATTTCTTTTCTACCATCCTCAAAATACCTAGCCAGCAATAATTATGATCATGTGTACATTATTAATTTGTTATTCAGGCTGCTTGGTGCTACATTTATGCAATGAGTAGGCTAATCAAACATTTAGTACATTAACAAATCAAGTGTAGTATAAGAAAATAAGAAAAATAAGAAATAAAAATAAAAATTAAAAAGTTTATTTGAAGTAAAGTTACCCTCAAATGGAGCATTAAAGTCATCATTGTGAAGAACTCTAAACCTTTTTGAATATCTATACACTTATTTACACTGTGTGAGTATGTGTGTACATATGAGATATTATGACTTTTTAAGTGGTTATGGACTCCAAAACCTTAATTCCACTCTTTCCCATAGGACCGTCACTCAATTAGAGAGGTTCGAGGAAGAAAAGATGAGATGGAATCACTGGTGAAGAAGTGGCTTATGTAAGTGGTGGTCATGTCCCTGATGAAATAGGATTTTGCCAATAAATTTATCTGTTTCAAGATACCCCAAGGGAAGACAGTGTTTGATATTATATGAAACCCTCCAAAATGGGAAGCTATTATGGTGATACATATGACTTATAACTTGCTTCAGCATGTTTCTCAAATACTCTACTTATGTTAACATTAAACTTAGATTAAATAATATAACAAGAGTGTCTAAATTTAAATGAGTTTAAGATAGTGGTTAGAACAATGTGTAAAGTTAAAGACATCTAGAGGGTCTTTTCATAAAAGGAAAAGCATTTATTAAATTTGCCAAGAAAATCTATTTTACACATATTACAGAGAGTATAATATGACAGTAGAATTCATCTACCTTTATTAGTAATGAGCTAGATTTAGAACCGTTGCTGTAGGTTTGATGTAATATAGTTCAGAAAGCTGAATAAACCAATTTCTTTCTTTTAGTGGCCTGCCTGAAAATCTCTCAGCTAGGTTCCAATTGACAAGGGCTTTCTGGAGAACTCGTATGTTTAAAAGTTTGCGGGTAACTATTGACACAAACTCACTTTTTAAAAACTTACAAGGTAGAGGAAAACCATCTAGGATTTCAAAAAATCCTCAACCAGATAAATTTTGTGCTAAATATGTTAGTATGTATATTATTACTTTATTTTGCAAAATTGAGATCATGGTATATGTCCCATTTTGTTATCGATCAACTTTCTGTGTCATTAAATATTCTTCTTTATATCATTTTAATGGCTGCAGAGTATGCTGTTGTGTATGTCCCATATTTACTTAAGGTAGCACATATTGTTGGACCTTCAGTTGTTTTCCAAAGCTTTACTATTATAAATGTGCTTAAATAAACATTCCTATAGAAAATCTTAATAGATCTCTATTCTTATTTCCTAATGATGAATTTGCTCTACCCAAAATTACGTACACATTTAAGGATTTTGATCCTGACTTCTAAATTGAGCATCATGCTTTGGCATATTCTCTGATAACCAGGTACATTTTTTTTTTTTTTGTCAACAGAGAACAAAATTTTGGGGACAGTGGCACAAAACTTAGGCCAGAATGAAAGTTAAAGGGAGTGTAGAGAAATCAAAGTCTTTTTAGTGACATTGACCTACTTAGTAGAAGCTGTAATAATAAAGCTGTTACCAATTCTTAAGTATTCACTATGTAGAAAGCACTATGTTAAGTACTTCACATATATTATCCCATTTACTTTTTATCTCAACCCTCTGGAACATAATTATTTCTTTTGCATCACAGTGTGACTGAGATATTGAGGCACATGTAGGTTAACTGACCTACTACATGTCACACAACATTGTTTAACAAGAATTTGAACTCTGTTATGTTTGGCTGGAAAGAATATGCTCTTAACCAATACACACATTATTTTCTTGGTTATTGTAGAAGGACTTGGGCAGTGTAGACAGTGTATAGTACTGGAGGTCAGTTAGACCTGTGAGTGAGAAAGGGGACAAATGGGACACTGAGATACTTGGGGCTGCCAACAACGTAGTTTTGTACAAGACAATGTACGTTAAAGCCAATCTTCAAAAACTGAATTTATAATCCATCAATTGGATTGCTTACTACCAACCATTGTGTCTATGCAGAATGTGTAGGCTGTAAAGTCATAAGCAAGTAACTGACTGTGTACTGATGCTGAGTTTACATCTTGGTGTAAATGAAATACAACACAAATGGAGGCCAAGAAGAGACACTTAAGCTTGTATCTATGTTCTGCAAGTCTTTTTTCTGAGGCGATGATTAGAATGTGTCACTTAATGAAAGGAGTGTTGGTTCCAGCTGGTATGTTATTGGCAGCAGAAATGAATTCTTATCATAGTTGGTTTTATTATTAAGGTTGCTGATAAATGACATTTCATGTAACTTGCTAATAAGTGTATGAGTCTGGGAATTTTGCCATGGTTTCCCTAGCTTGGAGTTAAATAAATGTTCTTTTTTTCTCCTCCATCTTTTCCCAGCCCTCCGTCCCCACTCCCACCTCTGTCTCTGAATTATATATTGGATTCTTTGGAGAACGGCTTATGCTGCTGTTTTAATGACAAAATCTTGAGTTTAAATATAGTAAAATAAATATCCAGCTGCAATCACACACCTTTAAGAAAGTCATTTAGATTGAGTGGAACCTTGGCATGTAACAAAAATTTTACCCAAAGAACACATCATGTTTCTTTATCTGTTGCTACTTGATATGCTTAAAATATAAACCAGACACAGAAAATGAAAAATTACATGTCTTAAACTGTTTTTGGAGACACAACCTCCAGAAGATAATTTGTGTTCATTTAGTTTTAAACTTGTTAAATTGTAACTTGAAATGTACTATTAGTTTTGAGCATTTGCCAATAATCAAGTGCTTTAGTGGCCAATGTTTCACAAGTCTTTGAAACCTGCCTTTGAGTTCACTAATAATTTGATATCATTTGATGGCAATAGCCTTAAAAAGAAAAATACTTGTAAATATAAAAGAGTTTAATATGCACAGTTAATCTCATTGTGTGTGTGGACAAAACATGCTCTAAGGCAAATTGGTTTCTCCATGTGTTCTATCTTCTGGTGTTTTCATAAATGACGAATATGTTCATTTCGGTTGATTCTTTAAAAATGGATTATATAAATAAATTTTATATATATCTATATCTATCTATCTATCTATCTATCTATCTATCTATCTATCTATCTATCATGCAATTAAATGATTGCCTGCCATGTGACTACCTTAACATGCCCTCGTCCCCTCATTTTTCTTTCCTGCAGTGACTGTGGGTCTATATTCTCCTGTACAAACTATCTATCTCCTTTTTCAGAATTAGTGGAATCCATTTATCTAAATGAAGAGAGCTCATAATGTGCTGAGGGCTATAGTGCTCTACATGGCAATAAGGTATGACCATGTTAGCTCAAGACCAGCAGCTACTCAGCCCAGGCAGCCATAAATGTTTTGGAGTTTTTCTGGGATCAGCTTTATGGACTAACTCTTAAGACAGTAATATTTATAAGAATAAGGTCTTTGTCTCTTTTGTTTCCTTCTTAATCATTGTACTTAGTATTGTGCCTGCAACTCAATATATATTTGTGGAAGAATTGTAATTTATATAACCTATGTAATTACAATGTTATCTTTTTGATTTTTCTAATTAATTATACATGCCCTAGTAGCAGGAAGTTCAATTATCTTTATTTTAATGCCTTCCCTTGAACTTCTGATTTGTTTAGGAATTTCAGAAGCATATTTAATTAGGAGTGGGTGGGTAAAACATTGCTTTTAATAACAACTATGGTAAGAACAAGAGCAACTATAGTGATTGCCTTCTGCTGACTTGTACTGTGTAGAGAATGATCCCATACAATTCTAGGAACACTGGATTCCCTCTGCTGCTGCTCAGGGCACAGAGGTGCCTCACACTGTGAATTATAACTCCTTTTATTTCATATTTTTAATTTAACCATTTGTTCCTTAAGCAAAATCATTATACAGCACTGTCTAGACCTATAAGAATTCCATCATCAGCCACACAAAAAAGCCACCATACTGCCTAAGGAGCCCAGGTCTCCAGACCTATCTCCCAGTCTCCTCTAAGTGGGGTTTTCCTTTTGCATCTTCAGGGCCTTTCTCTGTCTGAGAACCCCTATCAGGTCATTGTGGTCCATATTTTGGTCTTCTTCATTTAGGTCACTGATATTAGTTCATCCTCTCTCTGAAGGCTTTGGGCTTCTGTAAATTGACTGATTACCATCTCTGTGTATACCTTGTATCCTGTCTCTTCCTTCATAAAGAAAAGAAGTCTAATATGCTCCAAAAAACCTCTTTTTTTTTTGTCACAGTGAGAAAGTCTGATCATTTTAAGGTGTCCACTTAGTAAGAAGTAAATTTAATCTCTACTTTTACAGCTGCCCTATTATAGAATGAATAGGAGGTTTCTGGTCAAGATGGCGGAATAGGTAAATACTGTGCTTACCTCTTCTCACAGCCACATCAAAATTACAACAAAACTACGGAACAATCACCATTGAGAATCACCTAAAGTCTAGCTGAACAGAAGTCCTACAACTAAGAAAATAGAGAAGAAGCCACCTCAAGACTGGTAGGCGGGGTGGAGACACAAAGCAAGCTGGTCCCACACCTATGCATGGCAGTTAAAATCAGGAGGACTATATAATCTGTGGAGGTTTCCTTTGAGGAGTAGGTGGTCTCAGCCCCACACCAAGCTCCCCACCCAGACCAGGGTTTCAGAGCTGGGAAGAGAATGTCCCACAACTTCTGGTTATGGAAACCAGCAGAGATTGTGACCGAGTGAGATGGAGGGCTGCTGGAGTAGCAGGTGTTCCTCTTAAGGGCCCACACATGGACTTACTGATGGACTCACTAGCTCTGAGCTCCAGAGCTGGGGCAGTAGCTTGAAAGGCACCATGAACTTATGGGAAGGAACTGAATTGTCTGGCTTCAGAGTGAGGGCTGAAGGGGCAGCTTTCTTCCAGGCAGAGTGCTGGTAGAATACATTGTTTCCTTGTTGAGCTCTACCTCCCTCCCAGCATGCAGACATAGGCGGACACCTTTTCTGAGTCTCCATTAAACTGGCTAACATCATTCACACCCTCCTGGTGATTCCCTGAGACCCCACCTCACCCAACTTAGGGGCCCACCGAAGCCACTTCCAGTGGCTTTTCCAGACAAATGGCCTGCCTTGGTTCATAGTGCAGATTTTTCTAAAATCTCTCAAAGTTTCACAAAACCCAAACAAGCAGCATCTGGCCTCAGAGTGCCCCATACCTCTTGCTGAACAGCCCCAAGCTTGGCAGTAGTGGCAGCTGACCTTAGTTTGTGGCTTGGCTTCTCAAGGCACTACTAAGTTCAGAATGGGTGATGGTCATCTGCGAATTCCTTGGTGTCTCATGCCAGGTGGCCCCAGGCAGGGCGCAGGCTGTGGCTGAACTTCACTTGCAGTAGGGTCCTTCCAAGGAGCACCGCCCAGTGCTGCATCCAAGGAAAACACACCCAAAGGGAAGACTGAGCAGACACAAGAGCTCAGCTAAATTGAATCCTGCTCTATAGGGTCAGCTCCTGTACAATAGTCACCAGCCAGTTCTCACAACCAATCAACCCAAGGGTCCTCCCTCCCCTTGACATGCAAATAGCAACTAAGGCTCAACTACATCAGTAGGGTACACACAATCCATTTAAAGAACATGCCTAGAGAACCCGGCTCAGGTGACCATGGAAACTGCACCACTGGGACCACAGGAAACCTACTACATAAAGCCATTCTACTAATACCAGGAGACATAGCAACCCTGCCTAACCCATAGAAACAAACAGAGGGAGCTAGCTAAAATGGGGAGACAAAGATACATTCCCCCTCACCAAAAAAAAAAAAAAAAAAAAAAAAAACTAAACAAAATGGAATTAGCAATCTACCAGATGCAGAGTTCAAAACACTCATTATAAACATGTTCAATGAACTTAGAAGAGTGGATAAATTCAGTGAGAACTTACGCAAATAGATAGAAACCATAAAAAAGAACAAACCAGAAATGAAGAATATCATAATGGAAATGAAGAATATACTAAGTGGAATCATGAGATTAGATAAAGAAGAGGATTGAATCAACAATTTGAAAGACTCCGCAGTAAAAACACCTAATCAGAACAGCAAAAAAAAAAAAAAAATTTAAAACAATGAGGACAATTTAAGGAATTTGTGAAACAACAGCAAGCATAACAACATTCATATCATAGCAGTACCTGAAGGAGAATAAGGAGAACAAGGAATTGAAAACCTATTTGAAGAAATTATGATGGAAAACTTCCCTAACTTGCCAAATGAAATAAACAAGCTCAGGTAACACAGAGAGTCCCAAACAAGGTGAATCTAAAGAGGCCCACACCAAGATACATCATAATCAAAATGCCAAAGTTTAAAGACAAAGTGAGAATTTTAAAAGCAGCAAGAGAAAGGCAGTCAGCTACTTTTAAAGGACCTCCCATAAGACTGTCAGCTGCTTTCTCAACAGAAACTTTGCAGGCCAGAAGGGACTGGCATGAAATATTCAAAGTGATAAAAATCAAGGACCTACAACAAAGATTACTCTACCCAGCAGAGCTGTCATTTAGAATCGAAGGATAGATAAAGAGCTTCCCAGAGAAGAAAAAGCTAGAGGAATTTATCACCACCAAGCCAATATTACAAGAAATGTTAAAGAGACAAGGAGGAAGAGGAGGAGGAGAAATAAAAAAATGTAAATAATAAAATGACAGAACTACACATCTAGCAATAATTAGTTTAAATGTAAGTGGATTAAATGCTTCAATCAAAAGACATAGGGTGGCTGAATGGAAAAAACCCCGAAACGCTTACATATGCTGCCTATAAAGGACTCACTTCAGATTGAAAGACACACTCAGAGGCTAAAATAAAAGAATGGAAAAAGGTATTTCATGAAAATGGAAACAACAAAAAGCTGGAGTAGCAATACTTAACACTAGAAAAAATAGATTTTAAAACAAAGGCTATAACAAGAGACAAAGAAGGATCCAGTAATCCCACTTCTGGATATTTATTTGAAGAAGCCCAAAACATTACTTTGGAGGAAGATGTGAATCCATATGTTCATTGAAGCATTGTTTACAATAGTCAAGATACATGCAAGAGACAATCTTGGTGTCCATCAATGGATAAATGGATGTAGAAGAGGTAGTACATATATACAATGAAATATTACTCAACCATAAAAGGAGAATGAAATCTTGCCAACTGTAACAGTGTGGATGGTCCTAGAGGGTACTGTGTTGAGTGGAGTAAGTCAGACAGAGGAAGACAAATGCCATATCATTTCATTTACATGTAGAATCGGGGAGCAAAACAAACAAAACAGAAACAAACTCATAGATACAGAGAACATTTTTATGGTTGACAGATGGGAGGCGGGTTGTGAGGAGTGGGTGAAAAAGGGGAAGGGATTAAGAAGCACAAATTGGTAGTTACAAAATAACTATGGGGATCTAAAGTATAGCATAAGGAATATAGTCAATAATATTGTAATAACTATGTATAGTGTCAGAAGGGTACTAGATTTATTGGGGGTGATACTCTGTGAGTTATATAGATGTCTATCACTATGTTGTAATCTGAAACTAATATAATATTGTATGCCAACTATAATTGAAAAAAATTAGATTGAATAGGATATTTAAGATATTTAAGCAGGATCTTGTGGGAAGGTACACCTCTTTGTAAAATTTTACTAAAACGTTCAGAATATGTTAGTGTACATATGTTACAAAGAGACACATAT
>NW_011888887.1:1352538-1374610 GCF_000151845.1 Pteropus vampyrus | reverse complement strand
AGAACCTGGTGCTGTTTACTTAGTCAAATTCTTTTTTTCTATCTTTAACTGAAAGGCAGACAAATATACCGAGCTCCAATTCCCAATTGATATATGGCATTTTTTTCATTATGACTCTAGTGAATTGAGGGGCACCTTCTCTTACCTTGTTGCTTGATCCTCTGAACCCAGGGACTATGTGCAAACCAGCAGTCTTGGCCTCTGCCTGCACCTAGAAAGTGTTGTTTGGAAGAAGCTCCAGGGTGGAACAAATGAAGCATTGCATCTTTATATCTATACTTCCTTAATGTTACATGTGAAGACTTTATTCTCTGAACAAATATGTAAAGGAGGTAAGGAGACATCGTTTTTACCACCTTAAAAATAGTGTCAGTGCTGTTGATGGACATTGAAATTTTTATACTTTATTTGGAGCCTAAGTTTTCGAGTCAACTGAGGCAGCATTAAAATGTCCTATACTTCCATTAAGGCTAGTGGATATTAAACAAATTTAATAAGTGATATTCACTATGATAGTGATATGTTTTGAAAAGGAGAGCTATAGGGTATTATGAGATTAATTCTGAGCTTTAATTCCCATAATTGCTTAGCTTATTGGTCTTTGACCTCTAAATTATACAATGTGCCTTAATGAACATCTAAGAACTGTTGACATCCTTATTTAGTGTAATTATTATAATAAATCTGATATATGAAAGTTTTGCTGGAACAGAGTTTTAAAAATGTTTGATTCCAATTAATTATACCCTCTTTCTCATCATCTATGCAAAGTATTATTTTTCTAAAATATCTTCAAATAATTTGTTTTAATGAAACCAATAGTAAAAAGGGAAAGCAATAAAGGCCTATTAAAAAGTATCTTGAAAAGAGAATGTAGAGCCTTAAAAACTATTGACATGACACACCCATAGGGATCAATAACTTCAATAATATAAGGTAAAGGTTATATCTGGGAATTTTAGTTGGTATTTAAGGTAGCTAGAATTGCAGTAGAATTTTTATCATCATGTTCACTTTGATCATATATAATTCATATATTTTTGCTATTTCATTCTTATATGTTGTTAGTATTTTAAACATCAAATATTTTCAATTAGTTGCTTTTCTCATTTTAAACTTTTAAGTGCTGCTGTTGAGACTATTTCCTGTCCCTATACGTGACCAATTTTAAATCTCTGTGTTTGTCATCATTTTAGGGGACATATTGCCCAATTAGTTAAATATGAGTATAAAATATTATAATACTTTTCATGCTACCACAAGGATATTGTTTTCACTGACCTTTAGCACTATATGTTCAACAAAATAGTAGAAAGTCAGTGACTATTATGAATAAATTACCATTTTTTCATGGCTCCCCCTTCTAATTTAAAAGCTATACTAATAAATATAAACTAAAGTAAACGCAACAGATAATGTTTTGATTACAGAAAAAAATTGATGCCACACTTTAAAAGTGTTATTTGCTAAATTGATTCAAATTTAGAGTAGATGTGAAATAGTCACATGGATTCAAAACTAGCTCCCAGACCATAAATAAAGCATAAGGATAAAGTGGCAATGTGGGAAAACTATAAGCGGTGTTTAGAGGGGTATAACAGAGGGTGGTGTTAGTGCTGATCATTTTTAACATTTATCATTTATTAATGATTCAAAAAGAATCTGTGAATAGCACATTGGGGAACTTTACTGCCTGTGTTAAACTGGGAGGTGTTGCAAGCAGCAGACACTAAGAAATATAATTGACCTAAAAAAACACAAATATGAGACATTTTATTATTATCAGTATAAAGATGTATGTTTTGAAAACAGTAAAAAAAATACAGCATTTATATAAAGAAAATGTTGAAAATGATCAATGAATTGTTGGGAGACAGATGGTATTTAATATTTCTAAAATTATTAAATCAGCGCTTTTCATGGCAACTTATCCTGTGCCCATTTGTCTTTCCTGCACCTAGGTAGCATGGATGCTTGTCTCAAACTGTTCCTTTATCATCGATCTGACTATATTTTCTTAATAATCAGCCAATCAAAAAGGAAAAAGGATTAACATGTTAAACATATTTGGCTTTAGGCGTCTATAGCACAGTGGTTAAGGGAACAAATTCGAGTCAGATTGCACATTTGATTTATGGCTCCGCCACTAGCTATGTAATCTGGACTGGGTTACTTAATCTCTCTGTGCTTCAGTTTTCTCATATTTACCATAAGATAGTCATAATGTCTGTTGTGAAAATTTGTGAAGTGCCTGACACATAGAAATATTATATATATTAGCTATTACTACTGCTATTAATTCCATCATTACTTTGTGTATGCCTTAGAGATAGAGACTGAACAAACAAGATTTGTTAAAAGTTTATGTCTAAAGAGAAATTATTTGATAAATAACTGACTTTTTAGGCTTTGAAACTCTCCTTAGTGAGGGGTTCTCCTGGGTACCAAGCCTCTTCAGTGATGTTTTAAATTATACACACATAGGTACCCACTCGTTGAATTAAAATTTTTTTTAGAATTGTGATATTTTAAACATTTAGTTCTCTTTATCAATTAGATAAAAAACATTATTTAATTGGATATTGGGTCACGTTATGAGGATAAATGTCAGAGAGTTTATATCAAACCTAAACCTGGCAGAGAATAATTTAGTATGCCATCAAGCAGGCAGGCAGATGCCCTGACACCATGGACACTCAATTGAGAAAAAGAGGCATTATTCTTTCCTGGTGCTCATCAGTAGGAAACAAAAACGAATGACTTGCTCTATTAAGTTATTACTGACCGTAATGTAGATAAGTGAAACTGTGGAGTAAAATAAAAGATAAATAATATAGGATGTTTGTATACCTTTATGTAGTATAGATGCAATCTATCAGATAACAGCAAGAAAAAATGATAAAGATGAATCAAATCTAATATCACTTATTTAGATATCGATGCTCATTTTTTAATCTTAAATAAAACTGAAAGCTTCCATCAAGTGACTAAAACAATGCCAGTAGAATGAAAGGTAATATTTCTTCTCCTTGTGATACTAATAAAAAAGAAGCTCCCTTCCTTTGGTCATCCAGTATCTAAAAGATACGAATAAATTAGCCCAGAGATGTGCAACTAAAACTGATTAAAGGAATAGATGGTGGATTTACATAGAAAACTTTGTATGTGATAAGAACTGAGAAACATGAAAACAGGCTAGGCTGTCTTTCTATCACAGATGTCGTGGCAGAATCATTTAGCTGAATTTTGAAGGTAATATCAGAAATAAAATAAACATAACCTGAGTATCAAGAACAGCTTCCTGACTATAAGAATTATTTGGTGCTGAGAATCTTAAGAAAATTTGGAACAGCTCTGGGAATGAGCCATTAAAGTAGAATTTTCCCTCTCTACCCAAATGGAAAGCAAATCTCAATCTCTCAATCTCTCTCTCTCTCTCTCTCTCTCTCTCTGTCTCTGTCTCTGTCTCTGTCTCTGTCTCTCTCTCTCTCTCTGTCTCTCTCTCTCTCTCTCTGTCTCTCTCTCTCTCATCTCACCCCACCCCCCACCCCCTCCACACACAATTTCTCTCTCTTCCCTCCCTGGGGAATGGAATAGTAACATTTACCATGAGGGTGGAAAAATGAGTGGGCTTTATTAGCAAGCAAGAAGCAAAAAGATACAGCAGATGATGAAGTGCCTGGCCCAATCTGGTGTGGCAGAAAATGGGGTTTTAGTCATTGTTTCTTTATTTCATTCTTCAGATGCTACCTCACCCCTCAAAAAAAAAAAACTGAAAAATGCTGTTGCTTATGTAAATTCTAAAAAATCATAGAAATTGGGATAAAAAATGTTAAAAATATTATTCCAGCCTATTTTTTCTCAAAAAAAGCCTTCAGAATGGTATTCTCCTATGCAAATAGATTGTTAATTTCTTCTATTATTATAATTCCTCAATTTTAGTTGTGCTACCCAGCTAAAGACTAGGTTTTCCAGCCTCTCTCAGTGTTAGGTCCAGCCATATAGTTTTGTTCCAAACTTCTCTCTATTCTCTTCTAGCTAATTGGAATGAAGTCAGAATGTTGAGCACAGGAGCAACCATCTTGCACCATGTGTTGGAAAATATATTTTGAAGATGATAGAGCAACAAGACAGAGGAAAGCTGGTCGCTTGGTAAATTTGTAGAGGAGAACTGCCATACTACCTTGTATCACAGAGAAGAATAAACTTTTATCTTTTTAGCTTGGCATCTCATTTATGTTAGCCAAAATGACATCATAACAAACATACCTTTCTAAAATCCAGTAGTCAGTTCTTTCGACTTAAAATGGGGATAATATTACTTATCTAGAACTGTTGTTAAGATTAAATGAGATAATTTTTTAAAATACTCAGTATCATGTCTAACATATTCATTCAAGAAATGCTGCTATATGTTTGATTTTTTAAAATAATGGAAGCTTTGTGCTAAATCTTCAATATCTCACTCTCTTGACCTTTCATAAAGTTACTCTATTAACTCAACTTTGAGTCAGTCTAACAATATGTATTCATTGCACTCACAATGTGGAAGAAATCATGTAATTATGGAGTCTGGGCAAACAAATCTCCATGGTCCCCAGCCTTAGCTGAGTTTCTGGGAAGTTGTGTTACATGTCATTATCTTTACATGTCCTGGGCCTACTTTCCATGTCACTCAGGAGTACTCCAAGGTATGACCACTCTGCTCAAACCACTTACATCAATCCTCCATCACCCAATGGTGAGGATGGAATATGTCACAATGATTCCTTCAATTCCCACCTCTGTTTCCAAAACTATATAAATCTAAACTCACTCTTCTAGTTTCAGAGGAAGAAGTGAACCACTTTCTGAACACTTGATCACTCCCTGTTTCCTTTAGGAGCTGAATTCTTCACTGATTTTGTCATCCTTTTATATGTTCACTTTTTTCTATGTATCTTTTACATATCTAGAAAAGCATATGCTCAAGTCTATCTCCACGTGTGAAAGTCCTTGTCTCTTATTTTCTCTCCTGTACTTATCACTTTTTCTTTTTCCTCTCTATAATCAGGCTGTCTCTATATCGTTGTGTCCAATTTGCTCTTTAATTCTCTGCTATCTGGCTTCTGCTCTCATATCTCTAATGACACTCTTCTAAGCAGTGTCTATCTTAATAGCTCTCATATCCAACCCTTCCCCCTTTTCCTTTATTATTTATTTAATTAAAGCTTTTATTTATTTTGGCCTGAATTATTGTCAAAACTTTTCAAGTTCCTTTTCCTGTATTCTTGATCTAAACCATCTAGTCACCTCAGTTTGGGCAGTTCCTAAGACACAAATTTGTACATGTTACTGTATTGCTTAAAAAGCTTTCTAATCATTTACAAAATAGGGTACAAATTCTTAGTATGGTATACAATAAATGACATCCTTGAACTGGTCCATGACAGTCTCTCCAGCTTTATTCTTGTCTGTGTATTTCAAACCCTATTAATTCTTAGCTGTTCACAGCCCGCCAAACATACCAGGGTTGTCATGCCTCTGCATCTTTTCTTCCTTTGCCTTTTCCCTCTCCATTACCCTTCTGGATATGGGAAGTGAAACTTTAAGGATTTTGCCATATATTGCCAAATCAACCCTTTTAAAAGGCATGGAGTTGACATTCTTTCTAAAGTTTATATATATATATATAAAATCTTTGCCGCAAATAGATTCAAGAATTATACTATTTATTTTACAGATCTGGAAGTTTAAATTGTTTCTCAAGGATGCCCAGCATTATTTCAGGCCTGAGTCTTAAATTTAGATCTTCTTATATAAACCCAATGCTCCAATTTTCACCATAACTGGAATGCAAGTGTTCTCAAGACCAGGGAATGGGGGTGGTAACTGGAAAATAAATAATAAGGTAGGGGTCTTGGACCCTATTAGCATAAATACTTCCATATCTCTCATAGAGTAGCTTCCCTAAAAGCCTCTCCAAATAACAGGTTGAATAATTTCTATCATTAAACTTTGAGGGTACTATAGGCTCTTGAAAAAGATTAGTGGTTATTTCTTTTAAAATATTCAGATAGGCTCTTCTTATTTGCTACAAATTAGAAAACTATAGCCATTTCCCAGTTAAAATAAAAGGATTATTACCTAAAATATCTTTTATCTTAAAATTTTCTTACCAGATGCTATTTTAATTTTGAGACAGATAGACAGATGTCTAGTATCATATTTTCTTTTGCAATGATAGAGAAATTTAGGGAGAAGTGAAAAATTTGGTCAAGGTTATAGAGGTGTGATAAGAGTAAAATTACTCTTCTTCTTAAACACTTGCTATTTGCCTTGATTTTTTTAAAAAATGAAATCAACGGCTTCACATCAGCTACTGATCAGGTACCAGATGGCAAAAAGTTTCAGTCACTACCACCTAGGGCTATATTCAAACCAATGAAAGGCCTGTATCTCATTATCGGTCCCTTGAGCTCTCCATTCTCCCACATGGTACTGTCTTTTTCAAGTAGAAAAGTGACATTATTTTAAAAACTGCCTTTGTTTCAGATAACCAAAAATTCTGATAATTTAAACAGATTTGTCCTTTAGTTTTTTGATTTTGCATGACATTACTAAACTTGCATTGAATACTACTGCAACAGAAATTTATAAAATCAAACTAAATCAAACTAAAGTATTTGATAAAACCCTGGAATCTTGCTTCATGTCAGAAATTATAGGAGATTGAATAAGGTTATCAGGTTTAGCAAATAAAAACATAGAACATCCAGTTAAATTTGAATTTCAAATTAAAAAAATACTTGTTTTTTTAGTATACATACAGCCCAAGTATTGAGTAAAACATACTTATACTCAAAAGTTATTCATTGTTTATCTAAAATTCACTTAGTCAGAATACTGTATTTTATCTAGAAACCCTGTGAATAAAGAATAGACAGTTCAACTTATTTTATATAACTGAAAACACGAGGACATGTTCGTTGCTCACAACATGTGTTATGATGTTCACGAAAGCCACTTTGTGTTCTGTGGGAGACAATCATGTCTTAAAACCATTATTATAATATTGAAAGTCAATGAAGAGTAAAAGAGTGAAAATTGACTACTGTTTTGGCTTCAAAATAAAATTATATTTTGCTATCACGAAAATGAATGCAGCAAAATAAAAGGTATTGTAGATTTTTAAAGTCTCTCTTGTAGAACTAGAACTCAAGAAATTGTTCAGAAATTGTTTTCTGCTTTTTAAAATAAGAAAAACATGCTGTTCCTAGTTGGAAAACTACTGGGCAAGTTTTAGGTTTAGCAACACTGAATAACAGACTCAGAATTGTTGCATGTATTTCTCCATCATTCTCTCCATCAGGTAAGTCTGTGAAGGTAAAAGTGCAACTCTTGCCATGAGTATGGTTCAATAGTGTCTATAATTAAAAGGCAGCACACAGATAAAAAGGGAAACGTGAAAACATTTGTCTAGGTACAGATTTTATATTTATTTTATTCTTTTTATCTTGTTTCAAGAACAATGAAAGAAATAAGACATTCGATAATTTACCTTTCTAATATGTATGCATATGAACTCAAATCACAGAGCCATGGTAACAAGGACGTTAATAGTAAATATAAAGAGTACATTAGAATCCCTTTTGGGTATATATTCTTAACTCGGTCCACAGAGATTTACGTATCTAACATCCTTCAACATTGATGAATAGAATTCTCAGTCACTGAGGAAAGTATGTAAATCCTTGCAATTTAAGATGTAAGTATCCCTACCTCTAAGGATTAGCTTTATGAAAACTAACAAAAGCAATGAAATCGGAAAGTACAGGAAGCTGATATTATGTGATATAAATAGTAAAAGTTTTTTGAATTGTAAGATATACATTCTGATATTAATTGTAATGTGAGTACTGATCTTCTATAACCATAGTTGGTATTTTAACACAGCTGTTATTTGAAAAGTGAAGCACTATATTTCACTTTTCACTTTTTTTTCAAATGTTAAGGGAATAAATGTGTCCTGAGTATGCTATCAGCCTTTTTGTCTTCTGAAATTTCAGACATTTGAATATCTTCAGTGAATAGTATTTTTTTCCCCAAATAACATAAATACTTGGTAACACAAAATGTCCTCATAAAACAAAAACAACAACAAAAAATTTTTTTTCAGCGCATTACGTAATTATGTTTTATTTTATGGACGTCTATCTTTATTTATTTCTGAATTCATGTTTTAAACAAGTTGGCAGTGTGTCTTGTTTTGTGATTTAAAAAAAATAGAATTATGTTTGTAAATTCATGCTAATTTTAAATATTCATATTGAAAAGAGGTTATTTTGTTCCCAGAATGCTGTATTCTTTTGGAATACAGTGATTTTTTTTTTGGGTGGCAAGGATGGCAGACTTTGGAGGAATCTGTTTTGTGTCAGAGAGCTGAAAATGGACCAAAGCTGAATGATCAGTGACATGTGAGAGAGACTGAAAGGACTTACGGTGGCAAGAGTTTTATGCACACTTCAAAATCATGAAAAACAGTTATTGGGAAAATGTCATGTATTTGCAGTTCACTCTACATGCTGCTTCTAATCTTATTTGTACAAGTACAGGCAAACATCTGCTAACAACAGAGATCGTCTCTTTCTCTTTGTTACAATTTAGAACTGATCGCTGTGAAGGAAGGTTGACATGAATCCCAGAATGGGTTTAATTACAAGTAGACATAAAAAAGAAATTGGCAGAATAAGTAAGAGGTTAGTTAGCAGGTTTCTTTTTTATAGACCCACAATATTCAACTCGAGCAGCAGTGGTAATCAATAAAGAAGAAATACATCAATTTAAAATTCAGTCATCTCTTTCTCCTTTAGCTAATTCCCACAAAAGCATTTTAATGACAACTCTGTTATCTTAGTACACAATTCAGCAATGACTCAATAAGCCAAACTGGAAAATTAAAGTAGCATGAGATATGGAAGAAAGAGAGCAGGTAGTATAAAAAGACTACCTCTCAAAACTTATCCAAGTGTGATGTGATAAAAAACCATAACTCTATATATCAACATTTTTGCATTCTTGGCAGCCTTCAAATAGGCCTGAAAATTTAGCTTAGTGATATCTTCTCTACTGATGGTTTTTGTATTATAAATAGCATAAATCTCAGAAACAAGAATCTGAAACTTCATTTCACAAATATGTTTCTTTCCTCTTCAACTGATTATGTTTATACTATCTCACTTTGTTCTGGGGACGAAAATTGGTTTCTTGGGTCATGCTGTTATTAATATGATTTTTTAAAAATAATTGATTTAACATAGAGGTTGGTTGAGAAAACAGGCAAAATGAAAATGATAATTCTTGGTGTGAAAACCTCAGGAAGTGAAATAGAACACAATGGTGTCTTTTGCTTACTTCAAAATGTCTAAGTAATTTTTAACTTATCGATGGTACAATCCAACAAAAATTGGGCTTGCCAGGGCACTGCTGTTCATGGGGTGTGACTAGTTCATTAGAAACTTTGCTAGATGGTCAATAAATACTTCGCTGGGGTTTATTTAGTTCTGGTCTCTTCTAAGCTCAGTGTTTTCTTCCCATTTTAGAATTAATTTTTCTGATAAATCAATGTAATACTTATTTGCTATAAAGTTAATAATAAGTTCTATCTATTGATTACTAGGTTTCCCTCCTCCTGCCATCTTGTTTCTTGTTGCTTTATGTGAAAGGCCTTTTTCTACAAGTTTAACCAGACTAAAATTACCTAATTTGAGGTAAAAATTGATTATAATCAATAATCAATTAGTTTGCAAAACTAATTTCTGTAATCCTATAAAGATGAAATTGGTCTTTAAATTAACAATTAACTACCAGTCTTAATTACTATGATGGAAGCATAGTAGGTAATTAGTAAATACTAGTGATTGTCAATTGATAAAAATGCCAGAGTATTGCTTTGAAATTTTACCTATAGTAACATAATTATATAAAAAATAGTAAACCAAAAAATATTCTAGACATATGCTTAAAATATATGCTTATATATATATATTTTAATATTACATATATTTTATATTTGCTTTTGAAGATTTTCTATAAATAAATGTAAAGAAATACACACAATGACATAATCTTTTGGTAAAAAAGAAAAGTAATTGTTTATTGTTAAATCTCCAAACTCACCATTTTCACTTATACTTATGAGCATGCTTGGCGGACTTTGTTTTAGAAAACTACAATAGTAGAATTGTTGCATTTTAACATGCACTGACATAAAAGGATCTGAATTACATCAATCTGTGTGACAAATCAGTGAGATGGGAGTCTTTCTGTCTGAATACTAAATGCCATAATTCAGCACAATTAAAGCATAGAGCCACTGTCTGATTAAAAATAGAAAGGACTTTTAATAGGACGTTTCCCCTGAAGCTGATTAATATTCACATCATAGAAGAAAATGCAAAAAAGTTTGTTTCTTTCATTTTAGGAAAAATAAATTTCAGAGTAGTAATTTTACTATCTGTCAGCATTAAAACTGCTATGACAGAGAGTGCATGCTTAATCTGAAAGGGTAAACTCTGTAGTATAATGCCATTTTTTAATTTTCTAAAATTAAAACCTGCTGAAGTGAAAATGGACAAAATATTCTTAGCTGGTGGTGTAATAGTTAAAAAAGTTAAAGGCATACTTCAGGAGAATTTGGGTTGTATCAAATGACAACTTCTTGAATTGATTGGAACAATGAAATTTTGAAACATAACTAAAGAACAAATGATTTAATTCAATTCTCAGCACTGGTATATTTACAACTCAACAGGGCTTGCATTGATCAAAGACAACCTGCAACATTAGCTATCAGAAATATTTTTTATAACTATCTCAGGTAATTACTTCGAAGTTAAAAAAATGAAGTGATGCTTGTGGCTTGGTTTTCATAAGACAAGTAGAAAAGTCAAGATCATTTTATATAAACTAAATGATACAGAAATATGACCTGTATAAATCTTGCACAAAATGCTTACATTAATAATAATAACAAAAAATAGTCAAAAAAACCCAAACAAACAAATTTGAGAAAACAAACAAAATATCTTTAATTGATTTAAAAAAGGATTCCCTCAGGATATTTAAGAATAATTATTCCATAAGATCTTCATGAAACTAGACAATTTAGGCAGTATTGTAAGTCTAATGGCTTGAATTGCAAATAATCTAAAATATTTTAAAGATAGTCCAGGCATTTTTACAAGCTGGGATTGTTGTATGCCAACCTTATAGTTAAGAGTATATTTTTGCAATAGTTAAGTATGTACTTACATTCTTCCCCAAATATAAAGAATGAAAATTTGAAGGTAAATTTTTTCTTCAATGTCTGTGGATATGATATTAGAGGGAAAGATCCCCATGATTCATAGAAATGTCATCAAAGTTCTTGTAAAAAATGAATTTTACTGTTCTAAAAATTGTTATGTTTGAATAGAAATATATTCATATCATAATTAGAATAACTGTGGTCTTTATGTAAAAATTCTCAATGTAAGTTTCACAAATATGCCAATGATATATCCAATAGGTATTAATATTTAAAATTTGTAAAGAACTCATGAAACTTAACACTGAAAAAATATAACAATCCAATTAAAAAATGAGCAGAGGACCTGAATAGATATTTCTCCAAAGAGGACATAAAGATGGCCAATAGACATACGAAATGATATTCAACATCACTAATCATCAAAGAAATGCAAATTAAAACTACAATGAGATATCACCTCACACCTGTCAGAATGACTATCATCAATAAATCAACAAACAATAAGTGATGAGGAGGATGTGGAGAAAAGGGGATCCTCGTGCACTGTTGGTGAGTTTGCAAATTACTGCAGCCACTATGGAAAATAACATGGAGTTTCTTCAAAAAATTAAAAATAAAGCTACCTTATGATTCAGCAATTCCACTTCTGGGTATTTATCTAAAGAAAACCAAAACACTAATTTGAAAAGATATATGCACCCTTATATTCATTGCAACTGCCAAGATGTGGAATTAACCTAAGTGCTCATTGACCAACGAGTGAATAAGGAAGTGGTACATATATGCAATGGAATATTATTACTAGGCCATAAAAAGAATGAAATCTTACCATTTGTGACAAAATAGTTGGACTTGGAGGGTATTATGCTAAGTGAAATAAGTCATAGAAAGACAAATACCATATGATCTCACTTATATGTGGAATCTAAAGACAAAATAAATGAACAAACAAAATAGAACAGACTCAAAGATATAGAGAACAAACTGATGGCTGCTAGATGGAGGTGGATGGGGGAGGCTGGGTAAAAAAGGTGAAGAGATTAAGAAGTACAAATTGGTAATAACAAAATAGTCACAGATATGTAAAGTAGCGCATAGGGAATATAGCCAATAATATTGAAATAACTATGTATAGTGCCAGGTGGATACCTTACTTACTGGGGAGATTAATTTGTAAATTATATAAATGTCTAACCACCATGCTGTACGAAACTAATATAAAATAATATTTAATGACCACCATAATTAAAAAAAAAACAAACTTTTGTTAAAAAGAGGGGGAAGGTGGAAGGGAATAAGAGGTTCAAATTTTCAGTTATAAAATAAGTCATGTGGATATAATGTACAACATAAGGAATATAGTCAATAATATTGTGATAACTATGTATGGGGTCAGATGGTTACTAGACTTATCTTAGTGATCATTTTTTTGTGTATGTAAATGTAGTATATAAGTTTAGGTATATAACTATGGTGTATATCTAAAACTGATATAATATTGTATGTTAGCAATATTTTAATAATTCTTAAAAGGGAAAAACATAAAATGTTTCACAAATACACTTTTATTTTTTGATTGAGCTACTTTTAGTTTGAGTTAAGAGTTTTATCTTTAACAAATAGTGACTTTGAAAAGTTTAGATAAACAATGACATAAATCATACTAGGATAGATATGAATGCAGTCTAACCTAATTTTGCATTCAAGGAAACTGAGACCAAGGTACAATGATGAGCAAGTCCAAGTTATTTACTGGCAAAATGAGGGTAAAATCTCGATTCTCCAATTCCAATTCCAATTCCTAAACCACTACTTTTGACCACACAGCCCAGATCACTTTGCTCTTGTGAGTAGAATTTTTATACATCAAACTGTGTTTCAAATGTAATAAAGAAATGTGTTACTTAAAGAGATTCAGAAAGAATCTTTCAAAAGCAAAGAATTTATGCTAAATATAAAAAATAATTTTCCAAAATGGTGGAAAATACTCTGAGGTAGCCTCCATAAGACTTAGGACATGGCATACAACTTTTCTCTCTCATTGTTTTCTTCTGTATACTTAAGGGAGCTGGATACTTTTTGAGATACTTTCTAGTTCTAACAGTTCAGTTAAGGTCATACCAGGAATTGCAATGAACTCTAACAATTGTTTGGGTCCTTGACTGGTGGGCTTAATTTTATCTATAAGTACCTTTCTCTTTCTACGTGAAGAGAAGGAAAGTGTGTTTACAGAATACGAATTCTTAATAGGAACCATTATAATGGCTCTGTCTTGCTTCATCATTTTTTGGAAGGCCTACATTTCAAAGGGTTTCTAAGATGTACTTTCTCAAACTCCTGATACAGAGTTACAGCCTAGCCCTGCAGTAGAGTATAGTGTAATTTATTGCAGTAGTTAAATGTAATAAATATTTACAGATAGAAAAGTGAATATAACACACACATACACACACATGCCTATAAGCATATATATCTTTTTCTCAGTTTCAGGAGTAGGTGAAATGGTTAATCCTTTTAGTGTACACACAAATCTCTTAGCATACTTTACATTTTATCTAAATAACATGTGCTGAGTTCTTAATGCAGTTAGAGAAAGAGTGAGCTCAGTTCACATCTTCCTTTCTTATCAGTCTTAGTAAAGAGATGGCCCTTTTTGGGAGGGGAAATGAATGAGCTGTCTTGGATTTACCTCATGCAATGAAGTACAGTGATCCATTTATTTTCACGTGTTTGGGGGAGATACTGAAAATTTGGTGATTGTGATACTGTCACTTTCTCTTTGATACATTTCTACCACTTTCCTTCCATTTTTATAGTTAGAAATGTACTTTTAAAAGAGTACTGTAAAAGTTGTTCATCTTGTGTTCACTTGATAAGTCTCTAACTCCGGAGGCTAGAACAGTTGATTAAAACTAACAGGAAATATTGAAAATATAATAAGTTAACTATGTAAAGGTGAGGTTGCTGTATGAAATATAATAATCACCACTGACTGGAGTCCTCAAACAGAACCACATCAACTGAACTCTTATTTTTGGCTGTCGTTTCATTCTAGGCAATCTGATTTTTCTGTCTAACATATAGCAGTTTCATCTCGCTGCATCTCTAATGTAATGAAGAGATATAGATTATTCTATCCAATCAACCAAATTTTGGGGATATGAAGCGTAAGTATGTTTTGATCAGAGGACAATAAAAAATATTAACTACATATTTGAAGACAATATCTCCATTAGCAAAGTGTATTTATTGAGCACAATGTGTCACTTCAGATAAAGAAAACTTTAGCTGCATGGATCTTCCCTTCTGTACTTTGAGGACATTCTAGAGTTAGAATAAGTAAAGACTAAGTTATGCAAAAAACAGGGGATTTTTGATGGCCTTCACAGATAATTTGATACTTTTGAATGGAGTAATTATTACATAACTTTTAGCAGAAATAGAAAAAAACGCTCCAACTTAAAAAATATTTAAAATTGTTTGAAAATGTATAAAAATGGTAAATGCACAACTGAAGTGATGAAACCTTTTGTCTAAGATTTGATAATAAATAGTTTTTAGAGCCTTTTGATGGCTGAAAGGGAGATATAAAACTATAATAACTCTTCTTGTTTTTTAAGTATATTCTCCTAAGTCTGTCACTTATATGTGATTATTGAGTGTAAAAAATGAATGTGCCTTAAATGAATAGAAGATTTTTGTCCAGGAATAACTTCAGAGTCAAATTAACTCAATACACAAAGTGGAAAACATCATATTTTGAAACATGACAAAAATAATTACATTGCGATAGTAGTAATTTAGCTAACATTTTTGTCTTTAAAAGGCTTTTCATCCATTTCTTTATTCAGTAAGGAAATGGTGCCCATTTGCACTGAATGGATAGAGAAAATTATTGGTGAATGCATCTAGAATTATTGATTATGCTTAGGCATAGCAAGAGCTGTTAAAAGGAGTCTGAATCAGGGGGATTGAGCTGAATTCTCTCCCTTGGTGGTTCTGTACTTTTCTTTCCCAACCATCCCCCTTCCCTCCCTTGCAGAACTTTCAAGATCACAGGGATACACTGAATTAAAAAATGTTGCTGAGAAGATATTTATAATAATTTGTGATAATGAGGCAAGAAAAGCATAACATAAGGCATATTTATCAATCCAATAGTGTGCATTTGCATTGATATTGGAGAAAGAACTGGAACTTGAGTTTGATGCGAGGGCTGTATGAGTGCATGTTAAAAAGGTTGGCTTAATTCTTAGGCTATCAGTGGGAGTAGTGACAGAACTCTCAAGGCTCCTCTTCTACAACTCTGCTTCCATTTTAAGGGGTTGTTTTCACCCCCATCTTCAATAGATTGTGCAATTATTTTAATGCTTTAATGCTTTTTTCTCTTTGTTCTTTTCCTTTCTGTGTTTTTTATGTGTTTCAATCCCAGTTCACATCTGTCAATTACTGAACATAGCAATTGAGATGCCTGATTTAGCAAATTTTAGCAAATTTGTTTCAATTCTCGTTATGGTTTTTATTAACTTGATGAAATTGCCAATCTTGACAGTATATGTAAAATGTCAGTCCATAGAGCAGAAACTTTCCTTTTCAGTAATCAGATGATATGAGACAGCTAGCTCATGCATCTGCAAAAAGCGTTTAGGAAGCCTTAAGAGTGAGAAGATGTTCTAATCATTACTTAGGGAAAGCAAGATTATTTCATTTTTAAAGGAGCTTAAGTAGAAAGATTTATAGAGCTAATATAAGGCAAGGTAATAAACCATGCTTTAAACATGTTAAGTATTATATAAACTCTAAATATGTTTTCTAATACCAAGAAATGCAGATGTCATTAAAGGTTTATCAAATGGCCATTGTAAGATTTAGAGAAAACCAACTTGGGGCTCTCATCTTATAAAAGTCTGCAGGAATTTTGTCGAATAATTTTAAGGGAACAGGTATTTTATCCTGAACTTGAATTTGCCTGCTGGCCAATTCAGGCTCAATGGATGTTTTTTACGTTTGATTTTGGTGTATGTGAAACTCTGCAAAGTAGCTGGATAAATTCCACATCGTCTGGTAGGTAACGAGTCTGGACTGGATCAAATCTTGTCAGGTTCAGATTAGAGTTGACTCTATCTTTAGGGTCACATTTTCCAATCCTCACAGCACTTTACAAGGTTCAGTGTGCATGAAATTATAAAACGTGAAGCATGTGAAAATATCTCCCAGGTTGTTTTTGTGGAAAGAAAGCACAGAGAAATAAAGTAATTTTCAGCCCTTTGAGTTTTATTACTTTCTGAAGAAAGAAAATTTGGTTAGGGTCAGTTTTCAAGTTTAACAGTTCATCAGCCCATAATTGCACTCATTATTACAGTAGCCAGCTTTATATTGGAGTTTGATTAATAACGATATGCACTTCAGTAACGCTTTCCATTAAGTGGCACTAATTACTCTGTAACTGCTGTTCAACAACCAAGCAAGTGTAACTACAATGTCATTTTTATGGAGCTGGATTTGCTTATAAGGGTACTTTGATAATGCTAATGTAGGAGTGAAGTAAGTGAGAATGTGGTGCCAAAGTTACTATTCCTTTAAATCCTACAGACATTAAACCATGGCATTCTGAGGTTCTTATTGGTAGAAGAAGCTTTTGATATGGACTCAATGAAAGTCTTTGGAATGTAATAAATAAACATTATCTGCTTGGAACTACTTTGGGGACTAAAAACTCCAGTTTTGAATATAAGAGCATAGGCTTTAATTAGAAGACGGATAAAATCTCGTCTACTTATTTATCACCCTGATCCCGGAAAAAGTACTTAAGTTCTCTGAAATTACCACATATATGTAATGATGCCTGCCCACATATTTGTGACACTTGCATTAAATGAGATACTGTCAGTGAAGGTACCTAGTCCATAGTAAAGGCTTTTCTAATGTTTCATAAAGGTATGCTCTCCTCATTCTTTCCGTCATTTAACAGCAGTAGATGGACCCTTACACTGTCAGTAAAATTTCTACTTGAATTAAGATTAAATAAATTAAAAATGCTTTAAAAATATGTACATACATAAGGAGGAAAAGTATTAAACTCTAATAGGAAGAATACAAATTAAACGCCATTGTATTAAGAAGCTGGAGAAACTAAACTATAAAGGAAGGAAAGTGTCTAAGTTTAATTCCCAAGGTGGTAATATTACATAAAAACATGGTTCTGGGGCAAAAATTTTAGCCAGGTGTCAGGGAGAAATAAATATTAGAAGGAATGAAGCAACTTGGAGTGGAAAAATTGCAAAACAGAGTGAACATCTATTAAGAGTTGGATTTTTCTGTACTACTTCTGGTTCTTCTGCTAATCATTGGATCTTTTTGTGTGTGTATGCCCCCAAAATATTGTTGAAGAAAAGAATTAGAATCTGTGTATGATAAATTATTGCAGTTTCTAGAGTGAGAGATAGTTTTTTTTTTTTTTTTTTTTTAAGAACCACAGGATATGGGAAGTGTTCCAGCATCTATAGCAGTATGGTTTGCAGATAATGTATTTAATAGAGTGGTGACAGGCCAACTGAATTAGAATTTTTGAAAGGAATCACAAATATTTGGTGGAAGGAAGGTAAAGATCAAAATATCTTTATATTCTGAGATGTCTTTTTATTATTTCCTTCACTTGAACACCTCTCCTTCTAAAATTTCCAATCTGTTCAAAAATCACTTTATAAAAATTAGCTGCAACACATATTCTGGGTCTCGGTGTAAAGTGTTGTAGAAAAAACAGGGAGAGAAATCAGTTAGATATAATTATGTCTCTATAGTTCTGGGTTATTGGAATATTACACAAATGAAAAAGAAAGAAAGAAAAGAAAAAAGAGAGAGGATCTCAAATGACCTTTCTCTTTTAAACTATATCCTTTCATCCTAGTTTCTAATGACATGAGTTATTGCTGGTGCCCAACTATATCATGCAATAATTTAGCAATAAGGCTTTATGACACACTCAGTTAAAAGAGCAGAATTTATTGAGTTAATTCCAAGAGGCAAGAAGACTTGGGCGTAATGAAAAACCTTAAAGGTTGGTGAGCTTATTTTCAGGGATGGGCTCTTTCTGAATGCCGGCATCCCTGATTAATAGCTGGTAAGCATCAGTAATTAAACATTTGGCTCTGGTTTAAGTTGTAATAAACTCTCAACTTTTGCTTGAACTTGTTGAAGGGGTTTTCATACTTCTCTTCAAAGAAGAATTTTGTGGACTTTCACTTATTTAAAAATATAGAATGTGAAAAAATTATAGGTTCCCATAACACTGATATATGGGAAAGAGTCACACCAACAGTGAGCAGAACCCTCACATAAACCAGGAGGCAATATGCCCCAATATCTCAGAAAGAGGGATCAACACCCTCTCCAGCCAAAGATGAACTTGAATCGCTGATCTTTCATGTGGATCATTTAAGTCAGTGCTCTATGTTATCTGTATATATATCAAAGTATGATGTTATACAGAATTGTGACCATTTAAAAATGAGTTTAGTGTTTCTGCTTATACAGGTATATATTAATTTATAGAGTTATGTGGGCTAAGGATATTATAAAAGCTACCTTTCCGCTTCTGATACATCTTTACAAATAAGTCATTAACAATAATTGTAAAAAAATTTAAAATTAATAAACTTCACTCCTGTTAACTAATTTTTAAATATAGGCTTATGTAAATCTATTTAAATATTTAATTTATCATAAAAATTGTCATTTTTAGGGAAACTGATGTCTAAAGAGTTTCTATTGAGACAGAATTGGCAGCAAACCTAATATGAAATATTGGATGGAACAGAGCACAAAAGATTAAAGGCTTATTGATTCAGAATATAGTATAAATTAATTATATGATGGTTACTTTGTCCCCAGCTATAATCAGCCTAATATAGGTTCTTTAAATTTTTAAAGAAGAACAAATATTTAGTTATAGTTAGCAAGGATTCTACAAAAGAAAACCTATTTTTTTTTTGTATAGAAATACTATATAGATCATTTAACATTGAAAACAAAAAAAAATTTCTTGTGTTAAGATTTATTTGTTGGTCAATGCATTTAGATTTTCTTAAACATAGTGTATGACCTATCTATTACAGATTTTGGTACACCAAATAGCATGTCACAATAAAATATTATCTTGGGCACCTGTAAACACCTGTTACTAAAAATTTCTAAAAGTAAAGAGTTGTTCCTTGTTCTCCAACTCTCTGGAAAACACAAGAACATATAACATTGTTTCATGGCCATAGTAACCACATGAAGGTGAATGGCAAATGTCTCCCACAGTTACAGTATGACTTTCTGGTTGCTACACCAAAGAATATGTAAAGAGAAAGTTTGTTTTATATATCTCTGAGAATGTCAGTGCTTACTAACTTTTCCCCAAGTCGTAAATATGTTTTATTTTAGATTGACTTTGAAATTATCTGCATTTTTAGATTAAATTATATCAGTTGAATAATATAATTTACAATCTGATCTCATTTTACTTGTTTTAAATTTTTCTGTAACTGGTAAGTAGGAATCCTAAAGCTAATCATTTAAAATTTTATTGTAAAACCCATGTGCATCTTAAATGTACTATATGTAATAGTGTAGATTTTGCTAATTCTCAGATTAAAGTTAGGACTTCACCAAAATTCTGTTCATTCTGACACTTGTTCACTTTCACTTCTCCACCCTAATCACATCTTTATAGCTCTTGGGGCTGAATTCTAATTCATTGGGAGTTTGTAATAAAGCTTTCCTTTAATTTGCAATATGTCCCCACAGATTCAGTGTATTTGATTTCAGAAATCTAAAAGACAACCTAAACATTTAAAAATATTATTTAAAAAGAGTTGAAAATGTCTCTCCGATTCATTCCTGGTTTGTAACTACTAGTCTACCTTTTCAACTGCTTTTTCTGCATACACATCTATTTATTACTTGATGTATATGTTTATTTGTAGAATGTAAATTTAGTATTTTATCATCTAATACAATCCAAATCTAACACACACACAATATACTTTTTAACATTTTTTATACTTTGGAAATTATTTATTCTACATTCTTGCACAGTATTTGTGCCATCAATATTTATTTGTGCAGGAATCAATAATTATTTTTATTTATAGATACCACAACCTTGCAAGATGCTCCCTGTTCTGCTCTCCCTGTGTTGTTCCCACCACACTTCACTGTCTTCAGGCCAACAACCAGAGTCAGGCCTCTTGTACAGCCACAGATAAGCATAGCCATTGTTGTGCTAAGCCTATTTGCACAGGGAAGTTTAGCATCTGCCTAACACATATCGGCAGGAACTGGGGGAACACTTGTAGGAATGGAAATGAGAACGCTTACCAGGAGAACACAGAATGTAAAACTGGACAGTGAAGAATTTATTGGCACTAGAGCGGTAACCCAAAGTTGGAATTTAGCATTGTGACAAGGACTCCAGGATCTAGTCATTGTAATTTGCTGATTCGAAACCTTAAATCCAGGACATGGTCATGCCCAATAATATAGTATGTTGAGCTTTCAAAATCCAAGCAGCCCATTAGTCACTGTATTTCTTCCTTAGTAGTAGGAGGTGCAAAGTGGAGCGATTGTCTTTTCCTTTAGAGAGAATATCTCAGCACACCACCAGACACTGGATTCTACAGTCTTCTTTCATGTGGTAGGCCCTGGGACCTTTGGGGGTTTATATCATTCTCACTGACACAGAACTGTTTTATTAGGGTATGTAAAGTATTTTTCTGCTTCCTTCTTGCCAGATTCAATTTGTTTGATGTCATAAATATAGTGGACTAGCTAACATTCTGTACAATGTCAAGATGATCTTATCCTGTGACTATACTTCTGTAAAAAACAGGAGAGATAAAATAGCTCTGGGGCAATACATTGATTCTGAACTGCTATGACTTTTATGTGAATGCATATAGCTTTTTTCTTCTCTCTCATTTGGGGTAAAGAAGAAGACATTTGCCACCAGATCAATAGCCACATACAAAAAAACACAGAGGCTGTAGATCTGCCCCAGTAAGAACACATTTAGCATGAAAACTGTCATTGGGAGTTCTATCTGGTGAAGTTTACATTAGACTATTGTCATTTGCTATATTCCATCTGTTTTTTTTTAAAGCCAGAGAGGTAAATTGAACAGGATGATGGGAAAGATCATCCTTGAATTTAATAAAGGTTTGATAGCATTGAGTAGGTACCTGGGGTGGTACCCAGTGCATCTGTGGAATGCATGTCCTTAGAAAGAGGCATCTGCATTGAATTCATAGTAACAGGATGAAAGACATGAGACGTGCATACAGAGCAATTGTGATGGTTAATTTTATGTGTCAACTTGACTAAGCCACACAGTGCCCAGACATTTGATCAAAATTATTCTGGATATGTCTGTGACAGTATTTCTGAATGAAATTAACATTTGAATTAGTAAACTGAATTAAGCAGATTGCTTTCCTAGTATGGGTGAGCCCCATCTAATCAGTTGAAGGCCTAAATAGAACAAAAAGGCTGACACTCCCTTCAATAAGAGGGAATTTCCTCCTGCCAGACGGCTTTGATGTTGTTTTTTTCATGCCTTTAAACTTAAACTGAAACATCGACTGATGTATCAACATCATCTTAGCTGATCAAGCCAAATATTGCATATTTTTATGCTTGGTTTCTCTTTTTCTCCTTTTTTCCATATCTAGTTCATCAGGAAGCCTGGTTGACTCTATCTCATATATATATAAACTGAATGCATCTAATTCTACTTTCATA
>NW_011888887.1:1335613-1351383 GCF_000151845.1 Pteropus vampyrus | reverse complement strand
TTGTTCCCACCACACTTCACTGTCTTCAGGCCAACAACCAGAGTCAGGCCTCTTGTACAGCCACAGATAAGCATAGCCATTGTTGTGCTAAGCCTATTTGCACAGGGAAGTTTAGCATCTGCCTAACACATATCGGCAGGAACTGGGGGAACACTTGTAGGAATGGAAATGAGAACGCTTACCAGGAGAACACAGAATGTAAAACTGGACAGTGAAGAATTTATTGGCACTAGAGCGGTAACCCAAAGTTGGAATTTAGCATTGTGACAAGGACTCCAGGATCTAGTCATTGTAATTTGCTGATTCGAAACCTTAAATCCAGGACATGGTCATGCCCAATAATATAGTATGTTGAGCTTTCAAAATCCAAGCAGCCCATTAGTCACTGTATTTCTTCCTTAGTAGTAGGAGGTGCAAAGTGGAGCGATTGTCTTTTCCTTTAGAGAGAATATCTCAGCACACCACCAGACACTGGATTCTACAGTCTTCTTTCATGTGGTAGGCCCTGGGACCTTTGGGGGTTTATATCATTCTCACTGACACAGAACTGTTTTATTAGGGTATGTAAAGTATTTTTCTGCTTCCTTCTTGCCAGATTCAATTTGTTTGATGTCATAAATATAGTGGACTAGCTAACATTCTGTACAATGTCAAGATGATCTTATCCTGTGACTATACTTCTGTAAAAAACAGGAGAGATAAAATAGCTCTGGGGCAATACATTGATTCTGAACTGCTATGACTTTTATGTGAATGCATATAGCTTTTTTCTTCTCTCTCATTTGGGGTAAAGAAGAAGACATTTGCCACCAGATCAATAGCCACATACAAAAAAACACAGAGGCTGTAGATCTGCCCCAGTAAGAACACATTTAGCATGAAAACTGTCATTGGGAGTTCTATCTGGTGAAGTTTACATTAGACTATTGTCATTTGCTATATTCCATCTGTTTTTTTTTAAAGCCAGAGAGGTAAATTGAACAGGATGATGGGAAAGATCATCCTTGAATTTAATAAAGGTTTGATAGCATTGAGTAGGTACCTGGGGTGGTACCCAGTGCATCTGTGGAATGCATGTCCTTAGAAAGAGGCATCTGCATTGAATTCATAGTAACAGGATGAAAGACATGAGACGTGCATACAGAGCAATTGTGATGGTTAATTTTATGTGTCAACTTGACTAAGCCACACAGTGCCCAGACATTTGATCAAAATTATTCTGGATATGTCTGTGACAGTATTTCTGAATGAAATTAACATTTGAATTAGTAAACTGAATTAAGCAGATTGCTCTCCTAGTATGGGTGAGCCCCATCTAATCAGTTGAAGGCCTAAATAGAACAAAAAGGCTGACACTCCCTTCAATAAGAGGGAATTTCCTCCTGCCAGACGGCTTTGATGTTGTTTTTTTCATGCCTTTAAACTTAAACTGAAACATCGACTGATGTATCAACATCATCTTAGCTGATCAAGCCAAATATTGCATATTTTTATGCTTGGTTTCTCTTTTTCTCCTTTTTTCCATATCTAGTTCATCAGGAAGCCTGGTTGACTCTATCTCATATATATATAAACTGAATGCATCTAATTCTACTTTCATATCTTTTAAAGTTCAAGCTACCTTCATCCCTGACCTGAATTTTCACAGTAGTCTGTTATCTAGTTGCCTCTACTTCTATTCTTATACCAAAAAAAAAAAAAAAAAAAAAAAATCCATTCTTCACTCTGCCATCAAATATTCTTTTAAAACATAATTTTTTGTGTCATTCTCCTGCATAAAGTTCTCCGTGCTTTTCTATCACATGTGAAGTACATTTTGAATACCTTACTCTGGCTTCTAAGCTTTTCATGGTTTGCTATCTCATGTCCTGTCTCAATTTCCCTCCAGTATGACACTTGCTCAATACCCTTCAGTCACACTAGTTTCCTATCTATTCCTTGACCATGCCAAACTTACTCTCTTCTTGCCTTAGGGCCCTCTTCTTGCTTCCTTCTTACTTTACATAACTTCTAATCATCCAGATATAAGCTTCAGTATCTTCACCTTAATGTAGGTTTCTTGACCACTCAGTATAAAATAGCGATCCAGGCACCTGCTATCAATCTTTACTAAATCTTTATGAAGAATGTATCAAAATGGTAATTAAGGCTTGGTTGGAGAAGGATGTGATAAGAGGTGTGACAGATAAACGCCAGGGCAGGACTGTTCAGTGGAGAATGAATTAAAAAAAGAAGTGAACAGCAGTTAGTTTATTGGAAAAAAAAGTGTTGTCTCCAGAGACTGGACAACAACTAGGTTAAAAAAGGGAAGACATGCAGTAAATAAATGTGAGCCTCAGGGAGGGGGGAGGAGATGATATATGTGCATTGTATGAGTATTACCGACAGAATAAACATTTCAACATAAATTGCAATGTTCAGAGACAATCTTTGGGATCAAGACAGACTTGTAGTTTTGTACTTATTTATTATTTAAAAGGCTTTGCTATCTAAATACTTCACTGGCTAGAAAGATAAATTGGTTATAAAAAGGATGTTATGGACATTTTAAATAAATTAATTTTAAGCTGAATTTAAGTTTTTCTTAAATATAGATTGAACTATTTTATACTACTCGAACTAATATTAGCCACATGGTCTAACTACATTACAGTGCAGTATAACTGTAACAGTAGTCAATTATTTATGAATCAGTGGAAACATCTGGAAACTTGACCTCCTTTTGGCATTAAAAAGACTTGGAGCATTGGCTGTATTTCACTATTAGTGCCACTTCAGTTATTACATGCTCTGCTAATGTTTTATGTAACTAGACTGATTTCCTTTTGACTTATAAGGTCTGCTGTCTATGAAGGGATTGAGTTTTTTTAGGCATTGATGCCTACGTCTATCTCCTTATTGATACAGTGCCCCCCTACCTAATGCTCTCACACAGCGGGAACATTTTATTTTAGTATTACGTGGTATATTGTGCAAGCATCAAAGAGAATAAACTAATTTATTTTCCTGGGCCAATCTTATATTCATGTTTTTTAGTATTTCCAAACTTTTCCTCTTTGATATATGTATTCGTATGTACACACACACACACACACACACACACACACACACACACACACACATACTTAAATGTTTCTCATTTGTGTCTAAAATATACAATGACCTTACTCAAATGTAGAATTATTTCAGCCAGTTAAAAATGAATGCTTCGGTTTTAGACCAAATATATTTCCAATGTACTTTTCATGGAAAGTAGAGATAGAGAAAGTATATGTTCAAGGACTGATGACATATGTACCAAAACATATACAAACATAAAAATGTCTGCACAGGTGAACTTGCAATTCTACCTCTAGCAAGATAGAGAATATATAACTAAGTGGATTTACCCTACTTAGTTGGATAATCCCAAACTGCAGGCAATCAAGTTATTTGTATTTAGCTTTGTTATTTTCATGCCAACATATTTCCATTCTAATTCATTTAGCTTAGGCTTATTATCAGTCAAGGAATATTTATTGTGAATGTTCCCCGTATTAGACACGATACTAGACATTAGAGATAAAAAAGATGAATGAGAGATAGTCTCTGGTTCTAATGGGTTTCAGCCTTTTCATATGGTCTAAACCCAGAATAGCCCAGCACCAGAGTGAAATGTTTAGGGAACTGAAATCGGAGATAAGAGTAACTGTTCTGAGATTAAAAACAAACACAAATAAATACACAATTAGAACAAATGGACATTTTAATACTTAATCTGATTACTTTCCAAAGCTCCTATATTTTCTTATCAGAGTGGTTCAATATCAATGTTGAAAGAACTGAAGTGAAAAAAGCAAAACAAATGATGTGACTCCCTAGAAAGAGCCACAAAAAGTACAACATTTGTAAAGTAAGTCTTTCTAATTTCAATAGAAAATAAGTGCCGGGGAAGACATAAACTCAATTGTGGGCATGGAAAACTATGAGCTCTGGAGGACAGAGTATAGACTGTCTCCTGAAATCACAGAAAAGAACACATATTCTGTGCCTGTCTCACCCTTACCCATCTCTGGCAGTTTCTTGTGTTCTTGTTGCTGTTCTTTGTGCCGCATTATACTAAAATTAAAATTAAAGTTGTGAGGTATCTGGGCCCTAGAGCTCTAAAAGGCAAGCGCTCTCTAAACTGAGTATAATCGACTGATCCAACACATCATTTTTCCGTGGAAGGTTTGAGTGGGAGATATCAAGATAGAGATAGTAGCTAGCAACTGTAGAATGATTAATAAGTTGAGAGTCATAGTGAAAGAAGGCAGTATGCAGAAGCCATCATCCAGTGAAATCTGTGTGATTAGAAGACGGAAAGCAGTAAAATCAGGAGGTGGTAGAGAAACAGCAAGCAAGAAAAATTAAATAGAGAAAAAGAGGTTAGATGTTATTTGCTAGAGGCAGGAACAGCAGTAGCAGAGACAGAGAGACTAGCTGAATCATCTTAACTATAAAACTGGAGTAATGAGTAATGAACGCCTATTTCTGAAGGCTAAACCTCATGCGTTTATTGGCTAACCAGGTGGTACCAACTTCAATGAAAAAGTAAGCAGGAGCTGCAATGACCATACTTAGTGTTTCCACAGAAATAAAGACCTGAGAGAGTCTTTTGCCCTTAGTAAGCCCAAATACTTAAGAGAAACAGACTTTAAATAAAAGTTAAATCATGTGGGAAAATGAATCTCCTAAATAGGTTAAAAATTTTTTTTATATTATTAATTACAGCTGCAAACTTCTATTTGTAAAAATAATCTTTGGCAAGAACTTTGACAAATTATCAAGATTTCTTTTGTCTCCTTCTTTAAAATCAAAGAAATTGGGTTAACAAAGGACCCATGTAGTCATGTAGTAATCATAATTCTGAATGTAGAATCATCTCTTCAATTCTTTTTCCCTATGGAGTAAAGAAAGGCCCTGAAGGTCCCTAAGCATTTTGCTTGGTGAGTACATAAATCTCAGTGAAAATGGCTATAAAGTAAATCCATTCTCTTTCATTATAAAATCAATGTTCTGTTAAAAATAAATAAATAAATAAAACTTCTTGACTGTGGAACAATGTTTCTCAAAGACAACACCAAGAAGGAAGGTTTACTGTGACACAGTGATGGGCCCTAAGAGAAACAGGATGTTGGACGTAGAGATACATCTCCTTCGTGGGATCCACTGTCCACCATACAAATGTTTTTCTCCTTTTCATCTTGTATGGTGTCTAATAGAGTTGGATTATGCCACATTTCTCATCTTCAATCTTTAAGTAAATGAAATGTCACAGTTTCACACCCACGCACAACCCTCGCTATCTTTTTTTTTCCCCAACCCTCACTATCTTTAATGGGAGAAAGTGAGGCCCTGAATACTCTGGACTGGAGTTTCAAGCAAGGAATGAAGCCCTAGAGCTCCCATTTTATCCTTAATAGCACCTTCTTTATGAGTCCTAGCTATAGGACTGCTAGAATGGTTTCTTCTTTTCTTCATATTCCTTGGTTTCTCTCATTAAGTGCCAGTTGACTATCAACTGGCAGGCACAAGTTTCTCATAATCTGTAAGATTCTTAAGAAAAAGTCAAAAAGAACATTCAAAACATTTTAGAGTATAGAAGAAGGAAACTAATGACAATTTAGTTTTATTCTCTATGTAATATAGGAGGCAAAGTTAACCACACAGAGAAAAGGTTGGATAGAAATGGATAACAAAGTTTGGAATTGTTACTGTGAAAACATGGCAGGGAATCAACTATAAATGAATAAGAAAATTGCAATAATGGTCCAAGAGCTGATGGATGGTATGCCTTATTATAGTGATTTGCACAGGGTTTTTTTTTTTTTTCTTCCTTAAGTCATGCCCAAATGTCCTTTGGCAGAAATCCATGTTTAAGGATGGAAAAATTTACATCTTTATTTTCAGTAACCTTGAACTGAAATTTACATTTCCTTCAGTTGTGAATATAAGCCACAAACCACATAAGTTAGTAGTTCTTGTGACATTTTACTCAATTGAAATATTAGCTTTTTCATATCATATTAGAGATATAGTACCTCAAAATATAATCTACTTTACTCCAATAGTATTTTTTTAAATTTAATGTGTTATTACGGAAGAGCATATATTACATATTCAATTTTTGGACAATTATATTTCCACATAATTAGATTCTTTTGTATTCTATAATCCTTTTTATATTTAAAATATTTTTAGAAGGGTTCTATGGTGTTCATAGGCTTCATCAAGTTACAAAGAGATTCATGGCATGTAAAACATTAAGAATGCCTAGTTTTTGGTGTCTCAATATTTGCCACACATTATGTAATGCTTAAGACTGAGAAGAATAGGATACAGTGGAATGAAATATTGTTATTGAAATAGGCAGAAAATATAAGCAATTTTGTAGGTTCATCAGCCACTATGAGTTGCTTCTTTTCTATGTCAAAATTTTAATATTATGACTTAAGAGGTATTTTTCTTTTACAAATGCCCAGGACTTTTTGTTACAGTCAATTAAACCTGTCTCATTAATCCTCTCTAACCTTCAGTCAGAATGCTCACGCAATATAACATTCATATTTTAAAACTGTATGGGCCAAAACAGCATGATTTAAGGCTGATGAAGCCTTTTTAATACAGGTACTTTATTTGCTGAAATCCACGGCTGCCATTTACAAGTTCTGTGGTTGCTTGCATCAGGGATTTTTGCAGGTAAATATTGATTGCATACCTTTGATTTTTCACTGATTGATAAATTAGTGCTTAAATGAGGTGACTGAAGAAGGCTGACAATTTAGCATCAAAGCAAGGATTACAATACTATAATGGATAACTGTTCCTTTCTGTATTTGCCATGTCAGTACTTCTCTTCATTTTTCTAGCAATGCAATCAACCTTTTATTTTATCAAAACATCCCTCTTCTACTTTTAATTCCTAATTCAGTTGGGGATGGCCCTTTCCCCAGCTTTAGGGGTGAGCATGTAACTCAGGCCAATCAGAGTGTTCTATTCTCTTTTTCATAGTTATTGTCATCGGCAGAGGCATAAATGATTGAGGCAAATAAGATTCATTTTGAAGGTCATTTGTTGGAACTATTGGAAAAAGTTGGGGTTATTGAAATCTTGTATTAAGCCTGGAGCTGTTGGCACCTATCTTTCCACCATGACAGCAAAAGCCTGCCAGAGAATGAAAGCTGTAGAAAAAAAGCATTCCTCCCACATGGTAAGAACCATGGTCATTCTGGTGACCAAATTAGAGCCTTGGATCTAGCTGTGCCTGAAATCAGTATATGAGTTTTCATTTTTGTCACCTACTTATGTGAATCTATATGTATTAAGTCATTCTGAGGTTCGGTTATTTGGAATAAAAGAAGTACGGACTAACACAAACATTTTGGGTAACCTCCAAATTCAAATTAAGCTGCAAAGTTGTTATTAACTACGAATACTTGTTGATGAAGCATGAATTAGTCAAAATATGAATAGCAACAGAGGAAAATTATTTCATACTTAAAAAAAATCTTGTTTTAAATTAAATCATAACTAAGTATGGAAGGAGGGAAAGAAAAACTTGATACTTCAGATGATCAATATATTGTATAGGTTAATTATATGAGGGGCTTCTGCATTTATCCTTTGGGATGCCATAATTTCTAAACTGGCATGTTTTGATTATTTGCACATTTTGAAGTCAGAGAATCTAATCAACCTTTCTACTGGATTTGTATTTTTGTAGAAATGATAGCCTATTCTAGGGCGGTCAGTGTTGCCTGGACTATTGTACTAAAGAATAAATGAGTACGAGTCTTGATTACCTTACAAATAAATCTGGTTAACAGTTATATTAATTAAAATGCCTGGTTCTGCGGCTATTCTGAACTATTTATACGTGATTTAATTCATATCAGCAGCTAATTTGTATTTAATGCAAACTAATGGGTTTTATGTAAATGGAGCATGTGGCAGTCTATTTAAAAAACAAATTATCTCTAGTTTCATTTCAGTTATTTTAATTAAATTTAGAGTGTGTGTGTAGTGGGGGGGATACAGGGAAAAGGGATGTGTTATATACGAAGTGATGATTAAATCCAATTTAAGTCTACAGACTAAGAAACAAGTAATTCTCTCAACACATTGGCTCTTTCATAAAGTTTAAAGAAGAGGGTTAGTACATAGAAAAGCCTCTAAGATTCTAGATGGTGTGACTTTCTTAAGATCATGCTTTACAATATAAACCACAATCATTTAGTGCTTATGTAAATAAGTTTCTTTAGAGATTTTTAAATTTGGCTGGAAATTATGTTATGGCTTAAATGCCTAAAATATGTATATACATACATTTTTTCCTGTCTTTGATTTAGAAACTTTAAAACCATTCTATAAATTGTTTAACTAATGTTTACTTGACTTTCTGTCAATAGCTTAAACCTATGAAATCATATTTTAATTGTATTAAAGCTTTTCCTAGTATATTGTTTATATCGTTCTTTTATTTTTTTCAAAGAGTATTTTTTTCTCTTATTTCCTTAATTTTAAAATAAGTTCTGGAGCTAAAAAGGATTTTGGCACATTCTTCATAGTTTCTGCTATTTAATTCTAGTTTAGAATTGTCTCTCAGCTTGTATAACTAGTTCACTTCAAAGTTGACTAACTTCTCATTCTTTTTCTTGCATTAAGAAACTATTTTTCTGTTTTTATTGCCAGCTAGATCATAAGTTTTTGAAGGACAAGTATTATTTTTTTCATTTCTATACAATGTGATTTTGTTGTATATAGTAGATATTCAATGAATGCTTCTTGAATATCTTTTCAAAAAAATTATTTAAACCACTGAATGACAAGTTTCTAAAATCTTCACTTTCAGCATAAACAAAACATATTTCTTCTCATGCAGTCGGTTACAGGATAAAAACTAAATTCAACGATCTAATCAATCTGTTTTTCCAGATCAAGTTTCCAATATTATCTTAAAAATTCACTAACCATTACCACTTAGAGGTTGTGCTACTGTCATGGTAACATAATGAAGGGCACCTATTGGCCTTTCATATTGGAGTGGGGAAGTCCTCCAAGGGGAGGCGATATTAACATAGGCTTGAAGAAATTTTCTTGGGAAATATGGGAAAAATGGGTTTTCGATGTAGAACAGCACAGGTCTTCCTCACATAATATGGTATAACATTAATCCCAAAGAATATTCTATGTACTGGTATTGAACCCTTTCCTTAAGAAAGTATATTAAATCATCATCCTTCTTAAAACTTTTTCCAATTTTACATTTATAAAACTGCAGCTATTTAAAAAATACTCTGAATTTCCTCTCTTAAACTATGTCAAATGTTAAAATAATATATATAATTGGTATATCTCCACAGTTATAAAATATTGTCACAAGCTTGTACAGGAAAAGACAACCAATTTTTAAACTTTATATTTCCTTGTCACCAGAGACAAAAACAGCAAATCCAACAATTGTTTGCGGATGTTAATCCTGGTAGGAATGATCAGGTGACAGCTTCTTCGGTTTCGCTGGTTGTCTAGGGAAGCATTGACTTTCCTACACAGCACATATAAGGACTTCTGGTTCAATTCAGCTGCTGCCAGTTTGGAGCCACACACACGATTCAGCTCCTCCGGAGAAACTTTAACAGATATAATTAGCCATATTTGAAATGAAAGAACATTCACTCAGTCAAAATGATTGGAAATCCATTTTTTACAATGGAGTTAGACTCTAACCTTAGTTAATTAATTTCATCATATTTCACTTCGGGAACATCATAACTATTCAGATGGTATAGTAAATGGTTTGTTTCATACTGGGAGGTAACAGATGCACGAAAATAGGGTGGTCTTATTCATTCTTCAAAAACAGACTGAGAGCGGAAAGCTAACGTGGTATATAGGAGCTACCTCAATTCATGTAACCCCATTACATATGCAAAGTATGATTTAAACAAAGAATATCTCAAGGCATGTAATCTAAGGAAGAGGTGAGAAGAAGAGAAAATATATTTGCAAGAGCTCACTGCTATATTTTTTTTCTGAAGCAAAAAAGTAAGTTACTAAGATAGTGTTATTTGTGCAGTTGCCAAATCCCTCTTCTAACACCCTCTCTTTCAGGCCCTGCTCCCTTCTCAACTTAGCTGCATTAGCCGGCTACATCGATTCCATTGGCAGGTGATTTATCAGGCTAGCATTTCATCTTCCCTACAAAGGCAAAATGTGCCCTGTTCCTGGGGCTGTGAGGGGGAACAGACAAATATTCTTTTGATGCTACAAGGACACCAGACTGATAAAATTTGCTCCTGCATTGAACTTGACATGGAGGTGGAGTGCTTTAACTTTTAAAAGTCTATTCCATAACTCTCAGAATAACTGATGACTCTCGTTTATATTCAAGTTTTCAATGCAGATAAATCTCTTTTTCTTCTTTCATTCTAGGTCCAAAATTTTCACCTTCTATACACACACACCCTGTTATCACAAACTGACAAAAATCTTTCTACCTGCCGAGTCAGTCAGTCCATCCAAAAATGTATTCATCTATTCATATGCAGTGGGATAGAAAAATATTGCCATTTAAACCAAAGTCACCTGCATTTGCTTTCACTACTAGAGAGTGGAATGATTTATAACCGAGAGAAGATTCTTTGTTTAGAAAAGTACTACAGCCTTTCTTCCCCTTACTTGAGTGGGAAAAATAAGAAGAAAAAAATGAGAGAAGAATCTGGAGTTTTCAAAGGCACTTCAGAAACTAAGGGAAGAAGTAGCAACAAGACCACTTCACAGGTGAGTGACTTGTGCAGTGGCACAAGGCCCTGCATTTAGGAGGGCTTTATTTTTGGTTTAATGTTCTGTTGTCACTGTCTTGAAATCCTTAAAAAAATTTGAACAAGAGACCTGCATTTTTATATTGCACTAGGAGGGCAAATTATGTAGCCAGTTGTGGATAGCAGCACTCATTTTCTTTAATTTAGTTTAAATCTTGAGTTAAATATAGTGAAGTATTGCCAATCAAACGTCTTCAGCCTATTTCCAGGTGTGAACCAATGCAGCAAATAATGTGTAAAGCCACTTAATAACAGTAATGACTCTCATATCCTATAGCCCTGTGTTTTCAGACACTAGGGATGCTTTATTCCATAGGCTTGAGGTTAATTTACGGAATTAGCATTTATTTAATTAGACTGAGAGTTCTATTTTTTTTCCCCCTTTTATGATGTGTCCTGTGGTTTTCCTAAGAAACTGATTTTCATAATGAAGGATGTTAGGGCATGGGCTAACTTAACACAGACTACCTTAAACCTCACTCTTATTTTTTAATTTAGTTTTTTAAAGTACGATGTTCCCTTGGGGTGAATATGAAGGAGACTTGGGTAGGCAAGGTTTTAGTAACCTTGTGGAAGGTAGCTGTTCCTATTCACCTCTCTGCCTTTTTGTCTGAGAAAGTGAGTCTTTAAATGTAACGTCGCAAATGCCAGATACTCCCTTTATGAGTTTCCCTTAAAGCTAGGAAATAACATTCATCAAATCCTGGCTAATGGGAGCTGAGAAAAAAGGCTGTCGGAGGCTTTGAGGAAAAGTTTTCTTTGATGCTAAAGAGAGCAGGAACTCATTCACATTGCTTACCTATGGACATGATTTTATGAACACATGATTCATGGAGCTACAGCAGACATCTTGTGACAATGAGGGAAGAGCCATGAAAATGGAAGAGAGGAAAGATGGAAAGCGCATGAGACATGGATGGATGAAGTCATTTTGTTGCTGACTTGACCAATGCTAAAACACCTACCTCCAGAATTCTTGTAAATTTAAGACAGTAGTTCTCAAAGTGTGGCCCTTGGAGCAGAAATGTCAGTATTATTGAGAAATTTGGTAGAAAAGGGAATTCTTGGGTCCCACCTCATAGTACTGAATCAAAGACACTGGGGGTGAGGCCAAGAATTCTGTATTTTAACAAGTCCTTCTGATAATTTTGATACATACTAAAGTTTAAAAACTATTGCTTTATGTCAGCTATTCTATTCATTGTAAATCAAAGGATCTTAATTTGATTATAAAACATCTAGGCATTTTTAAATTATAATTTGTAAGATTTTACTTTCTTTTGATGTTATATTTTGACAATACAAGGATTCCTACAATTAGAAATAACTGAACTCAGTATTTAATTAACAGAAATAGTTTATTTAAGAAATTCTGCCTCATGTTTATTGCAGCATTATTTACAATAGCCAAGATATAGAAGCAACCTAAATGTCCATCAATGGGTAAATGAAGATGCGGCATGCATACACACACACACACACACACGCACACAAACATACACACACACAATATGGAATACTAATCAGCCATAAAAAAGAACAGAATCTTGCCATTTCTGACAACATGGATGGACCTTGAGGGCATTATGCTAAGTGAAATAAGTCAGACAGAGAAAGACAAATACCATGTGATCTCACGTATATGTGTAATCTAAAGCACAAATAAATAAAACAAAAATCCAAGCTCATAGATACAGAGAATAGACTGCTGGTTGCCGGGGGTGGGGATGGGGGTTGGAAGGTGGACAAAATGAGTGAAGGGGGTCAAAAGATACAAACTTCTAGTTATAAAATAAATAAGTCGTGGGGATATAATGTACAACATGGTAACTATAATTAATAATACCGTATGGCATATCTGAAAGTTGCTAAGAGCATAAATCTTAAATGTTTCAATCACAAGAAAAAAAAAGAATTTTTTTCATAATTCTGCATGAGGACAGATGGTATCTAAACTTATTGTGGTGATCATTTTGCAGTGTATACAAATACCAAATCATTATGTTGTATAACTGAAACTAATATGATGTTATATGTCAGTTAAATGATACCTCAATAAAAAATGATTACTTTGCTCATAACAACCATCTGTGAGAATCATTGTCATCAGATATGAAGCTGATTTGATAGTATGTTATTATTTGTCTCATTTTTTAAATTGTTAGTTACATCTTTGCTGTGATCTGGGACTATTTTTGATATCAATGGGGAAAATTGTGATAAATAGAAATATTACAAATTTTTGATTTGTAATATTTGTAATACGAACAATCTTTTTGTACATCAATAAAATAATTATTGGATTTGAAAGCAATATTTCTTAATTAGACTTTAACATTAGTTTGTTACTTTTCAGTATCACTCCCATGTTCTTTGCTCAGGATATTTCCATACACAGCTGTCAGCTTACTCTGTTCAACCATAACTCGACCTGTGTCTTCTCTACTTCTCTAAAGTTTCTTCATTACTTCTTCTCTGCCTATAGAAGTCTTCTTCAAAGTAGAAACATGTGCACTCCAGATATTTTCAAGGTGATAAATTGAGGTGCAGGTAAAAATATTAAAACTATTTATAATTTTTTATCTACTATTAGGAAACAAATCTTTACTAATAATGTAGCATATGGATCAACATTCGAGTATAAAGATGGTCCATTTTTCCATATATTATATACCGTGTACAATCTGAGAGCTATCTTGAAGTATAAAACTGACATATTAGGCAGTGGGGTCAGTAGAGCCTCCTTAAAAATTTTTTTTTTTTTTGCTGTCAACATATTGTTATTAATGCAGTTTATTTGTGCAAGACTTAGTGAAGTTACCAATTATATTATCTAGTTTTAACTACATGAACTTTCACAAATTAAAAGTATTCAGATACTACCAAGAAGAAATTGCAAGTTGAAGGAAGTATAAATAATTTAAATATAGGTGAAAATAATGGTATCGGTACTTTTCACTTTGTTCATGGGTATTTTGTCAGCCTTGTAACCAGATAAAAACAAATATGTTCTAATATGACACAATGAGAAGTTTCCAAGTACTTCTCAGGACAATTAAGAAGATTATCCAGAATATAAATTTATATCGATAATTTTTAGTGATGACCCTCACTCGAAGTGGATATTTGCCTTTAGACATTTGCTAATGACAGTTATAGCCATATCTATAACTATCGATTTTTATGTACACTAAACAATGTGTTATTTTATTTTTTACTGATTTCTAAAGTTTTATTGTGCTACTGATTTTAGCTGATAGAAGAGATGTAGTCAAAAAAGTGTATAGGGTCTTGCCTCATAAAATGAGGTGAAAATTCTTTGCTTCTAATATTAGGATTTCTGGTATCTAAGCCCAACCTGCTTTTCGATTATAATTTTTCTTGACTCTTTCATCATGCTCTGCGTGCTTCTGCTACACTGAAGAAATGCTCGTTCTTCTCCATGCCTAGCTTTACACACTTTCTCAAACTAATCAGCAGGAGTCATTTCAACTTCTCTGAACTCTCATTATGAGTGTTGATACTTTATAGTCTTTTAAGTTCTTTGAGGGTGGTAGAATTTATTATTTGATTCATTTTACATTCCCCATAATACATAGGATATGGGTTCCAAGACGATGTGTTAAAAGAAAGGCAGAAAGGAAATAAATATCAACTCTGTGAGCAAAAAATAAATAAATAAAAATAGTTTTTACCTGAAGGTTCAAGCTGATGGGGAGTCACCAACCTATTCAAATTAATTCATTTAATCATATCATTTTCAAAGTTTACTTCTTTTTACACTATATTTCATGACTAGAGCAAGCTTAAAATATCACCAGGCTGCTGTCTTTCTGTCATGTAGTGACATATGAAATATTACTTTATTCATAAGGCTATCCTCAGATGACAGAAACTACTGAACTACAGCAAATACAGAAACCTGAGAGGCAACAGTGTGTGGGGCATGGACATTTTATGCCATCAGACCCAGGTGACAGTCCCAGCTCCATTGCTTACTCAGTGCACACATGCAACTATTCTTCAAACTCTTTCTTTTCTAATGTTTTCATCTTTAAAATGGCTATATGAATTCAAATAAATGATACATATAAGGAACTTAACATAGTATCTGGACATAATAAATGTCCTACATACTAAAATGGGAAACTTTTATTTTCCTCTGCTCACAAATCTTCTAACACCAAATGTGAGTTCATTTCCTACAACCACCAATTCTCCATCTCTTTCGCCACCAACTGGGTGTTCTATAATTCAGTTATGATACTAACTACTCAGAGTTAGCACAGACTTCACAATTTAAGGACTCACTACTAGACTGCCCCTGACTTTAGATGCTGGTCATAAATCCAAGGTTGTCATTTGTAGTTCTGATCAACTGGCTATAAATTAAAGGTTCCCAAACCTCCTTCTCAGGTTTGATAATTTGCTATAATGGCTTAAAGAACTCAAAGAAACATTTAGTTGTGTGTTTACTGTTTTGTTATAAGGGATGTAATGAAAGATACAGGTGAACAGTCTGATAAAGAGGTACAGAGGGCAAAGTCCGTGACGGTCTTGAGTGCAGAAGCATCTGTCTCTTTTGATTTGGGGTATATCACTGTCCCAAAATATGTAGTACTAACTCGAAAGCTCTCTGCACTCTGTAGCTTAGGAATTTTTAAAAAATTATTTTTATGGAGCTTCATCACATAAGCATGGTTAATCTCCAATCCCTCTTTCTTCCCTAGAGGATTGGGAGTGGGCTGAAAGTTCCAAGCTTCTAATCATGCTTGGCCTTTCTGGTTACTAGCCAAGCAAGTACTGTTTCATTTTTCTGTCTCAGAAAAAAAGATGTTCCTATTACCCAGGAAATTTAAGGGATTTAGAAACTCTGAGAAAGATACTACTATCATCCCTACCACTCAGGGGTTTAGGAGCCTTGTTTTA
>NW_011888887.1:1329640-1335563 GCF_000151845.1 Pteropus vampyrus | reverse complement strand
CAGAGTTAGCACAGACTTCACAATTTAAGGACTCACTACTAGACTGCCCCTGACTTTAGATGCTGGTCATAAATCCAAGGTTGTCATTTGTAGTTCTGATCAACTGGCTATAAATTAAAGGTTCCCAAACCTCCTTCTCAGGTTTGATAATTTGCTATAATGGCTTAAAGAACTCAAAGAAACATTTAGTTGTGTGTTTACTGTTTTGTTATAAGGGATGTAATGAAAGATACAGGTGAACAGTCTGATAAAGAGGTACAGAGGGCAAAGTCCGTGACGGTCTTGAGTGCAGAAGCATCTGTCTCTTTTGATTTGGGGTATATCACTGTCCCAAAATATGTAGTACTAACTCAAAAGCTCTCTGCACTCTGTAGCTTAGGAATTTTTAAAAAATTATTTTTATGGAGCTTCATCACATAAGCATGGTTAATCTCCAATCCCTCGTTCTTCCCTAGAGGATTGGGAGTGGGCTGAAAGTTCCAAGCTTCTAATCATGCTTGGCCTTTCTGGTTACTAGCCAAGCAAGTACTGTTTCATTTTTCTGTCTCAGAAAAAAAGATGTTCCTATTACCCAGGAAATTTAAGGGATTTAGAAACTCTGAGAAAGATACTACTATCATCCCTACCACTCAGGGGTTTAGGAGCCTTGTTTTAGGAATCGGGGGTAGAGACAAAAATATATATCTTATTATGTCACGGCTATCTGTTATTATTAATCATTCTTCCCATTTTATGTATCCTTAAGGCCTAATTATGACAACTTGTATACATAATATATTTATTTTGATTTATGTTATTCAAGCTCTAAATTCTAAAGTTAATTAATTAGCATTGGCACAATTATCATATGTTTCATCCATAGCTTAATCATTTTATGCTTTGATTATTTTCTTAGACTCTTTAACATAAACGTTTCTCATGATCAAAGTTATTAATTCTACAGCTTAAGTTCCTTTTAACATTCATTGAATTGACCATTTAACATTCTGGGAAGTGGAAAAAAAGTTTATGTATTTGCAAATAATAGGGGTTATAGTAAAAAATAAATAAAAATAGGGAAATGGTATCAAATAAATTATTAAAGAAATTCCTCAGATCTGGAAGACACCTGTCCTCAGATGAAGTTTCCACTGAATATTAGTAAAATGAAGAAAACAAAAAACAAACTCACACCAAGGCATATCATTTTGTAATACACACACTAGGACTATAGAGGCATTTCTGAAGGATTGTGTGAGATGGGGAAACTGGTTTGTTACACATGATAGGAAATCAAAATATCATTCATCTGTCATGCTAACCCATATTCTAGAAGTCCTTGAAATAATGCCTCTAAATTCTAAGAAAAGGTGGTTTTCATCCTGTAATACTATAGTCAGTCTGTCAATCAGTAGGAAAGCAGAATAAACATAATCTCAAAAATGTAAGGACTCAATAATTTAGCTCTCATGTATTCTGCCTTAGAAAAGTTCTATAGAATTTACTTTAGAAAAATAAATGATAGACCCACACATGCATGAAAAGCATGTTATCCTGGAAAATTCCACCCAATATAGGAAAACGAAGAATTGAAATTCCAAAGTGACTGCTGTGTTTCAGGCCTAGAAAGAAGTAATCCTTCATACAGGGAGCAGGTGGTTAGAGGGCTGGATGGAAGAATTTCAAGTTTTCTGAAGTATTTGGGTATTGTGGAAAACTATTACTAAGCCTTTGACAGCTTCGATATAACATTTGGACATATATCATCAATAGATACATAGAACATGAAGAAAATTTTAAAAAGCAGAAATGTATTCTATGGAAAAAAAGAATGTATTGAGAAGGAAATAAACTGCTTGGTATAGCCATAAATAAACAATCATTATAAGAGTATAATTATATTAAAAATTGACTAATGGATTAACCAAACTATAATATTACGATATTGAAATGCTGTGGGAGAGGAATTCAGGAATGGTGATGATGGTATAAGAGAATTTAAGCCTTGGTTATTAAAATACGAAGTCAATAGTTTTTGACAAAAATAGATAAAAACCTACGGATTTTGAGTTGTACTTAGAAAAATGATGACCAATAACAAAAGAAATAGCTAATAGAATTGAAATCCATGAGGGGGAAGAATTCTGGAATCGATAATTCTGAAATTGGCTTCTTTCTTTTCTCCTTCTTTTACCCCTACTCCCCAGTTGGATAATTCTGAAATTGGCTTCTTTCTTTTCTCCTTCTTTTACCCCTACTCCCCAGTTATAAATACTTGCCTTCTTGAATCCTTCCTGAGTCAACTCTATACGCATGAGGACTCTGTGCATGAAGTCTCTGGTTTTGTTGAGGTCTTTGTTGAAAGAAACTTGGTATTGTTTTCTCTTCTCTTTGAGCTAAACAGTGACATGTACAGTAAGGTTTGAGACGAAGGATGAGGTCCTAAGGACAGCAGATCATAGGAAAAGATTTGCTAAAGCCAATTGTAGACCTAGAAGTTGGATGTTGAATTATGTTAGTGTACCAGGTATTTCATATTCCCAGAAAACTGGTAGAATTGAGTCAGTGGGTTGAGCCTCCCCTTACCATGAAGCTATGAGCATATGGGGACACTGGAGAACAGATGATTTCTTATAGACTTGTGGCTTTGGGATTGGCAGTGCCTATAGGAATCCCATCATTAAGGATATTACAACAATGACATCTAAAGCCAACTGAGCTGACATTGAAAAGCAGCCACCTCTCTGAGAAACCTAGCAGAGCGAGAGCAGTCTGGTTGAAACACCTAGATACAAATCTAATGAAATAGAATACCTGAGGAAATATCTGGATACCTGAATTAACATAGCCACTTGAGAAAACTCAAATGCACCACGAGAAATACTTTCTGGAACCTAAAAACATAATTAATGTTTTAAAAAAATTAGTATGAGTCAAATCAGAATATATAATTATTGCTGAGATTCAATGTCCTTGACAAGAGAGCTCTGGGGTATCTCACAGCAGAAACAAGTGGCACACACCACTTCTGTTTGCAGCTCATTTACTAGACCAGTGCCATGATTCTGCTGAACTGCAGGCGGAGGGAAGTGTAAATCCTGTCCTGTGCCTAGATAGTAGGGAGAAGGTCCCATGGGTGAACAATGAAAGTTGCCATCACCATCCGAGGTCAGAGAAAATATTCTAACTAAAATGCACATGAGCAGAGATCTCAAAAAGGAAATAGTAGTGAATAATGGATAGTGACATAAAGATATACATATCTATACAAAGATAGAAATATGATTATTTCTGCCTGAGAATATGTAACGCAAGTGCTAAATAAAATCATTTAAAATAGAAGACATTCTGTGAGAGAAATTCTAACTACAAACTACCCTTATTAACCCTACCAGAGGGGGATGAGGAGAAAAGAAATACAAACTTATCTGCAAGATACTGTGGTTTTGGCTCCAGACCACCTCAGTAAAGCAAATATTGCAATCAAGCAAGTCGAACAAATTTTGTTTTCCTAGTGCATATGAAAGTTATGTTAATACTGTATTGTAGTGTGCAATAGCATTATATTTAAAAAATGTACATACCTTAATTGAAAAACCTTATTTTTAAAAAATAACCGTCATCTGAACTTTCAGCGAATTGTAATCTTTTTGCTGGTGGAGGGTCTTACCTCGATGTTGATGGTTGTTGACTGATCAGGAAGATAAATTCTGAAAGTTGGAGTGGCTGTGGTGATTTCTCAAAATAAGACAACAATGAAGTTTGGTGTGTTAATCAACTCTTCCTTTCACGATTGATTTCTTAGTATCATGCCAGGTTGTTTGATAGCATTTACCCACAGCAGAACTTCTTTCAGAATTGGAGTTAGTCCTTTCAAACTCTGCTGCTGCTTTATCAACTAAGTTTATGTAATAGTCTAAATCCTTTGTTGTCAGTGCAACCATCTTCATAGCATCTTCACTAGTAGAATGCATCTGAAGAAACCACTTTCTTTGCTCACTTACAAGAAGCAACTCCTCACTCGAATTTTGTTCAGGTTTTATCAAGAGATTACAGCAATTCGGTCACTCATGCTCCACTTCCAATTCTAGTTCTCTAGCTCTTTCCATCAACCACATCTGTAGTTACTTCCTTTACTAATGTCTTGAACCCCTAAAAGTCATCCATGAGGGTTGGAATCCACTTCTTCCAAACTCCTATTAATGTTAATTTTTTGTTTTGTTTTGTTTTTATTATGGTGACATTGGTTTCACCATTAAGTATAATGTTGGCTGAGGGTTTGTCATATATGGCCTTTTTATGTTAAGGTACTTTCCTTCTATACCAATTTTGTTAAGTGTTTTGATCATAAATGGATGCTGTATCTTGTCAAAGTTTTTTTCTGCATTTATTGATATGATCATATGATTCTCATTTTTTAATATGTTTATGTGGTGTATCACATTAATCAATTTGCATATGTTGAATCACCCCTGTGCCCCTGGGATGAAGCCCACTTGATCGTGGTGTATAATCTTTTTAATATGTTGCTGTATTCAGTTTGCTAGTATCTTATTTAGGATTTTTGCATCTGTGTTCATGAGAGATATTAGTCTATAGTTTTCTTTTCTTGTATTATCTTTACCAGGTTTTGATATCAGGGTAATATTGGCCTCATAAAATGAGTTAGGAAGTATTGCCTCCTCTTTGATTTTTTTAGGAGAATTTGAGAAGAATAAGTATTAAATCTTCTTTGGTAGAATTCACTGGTGAAGCGATCTGTTCCTGGACTTCTACTTTTTGGTAGGTTTTTGATGATTGTTTTAATTTCCATGCTGTTGATCGGTCATTTAGATTTTCCAATTCTTCTTGATTCAGTGTAGGAAGGTTGTATCTTTCTAAGTACTTGTCCATTCCTTCTAGGTTATTAAATTTGGTGTTATATACTTTTTCATATTTTTTTGTATGATCCTTTGTATTTCTGTGGTGTCTGTCATAATTTTTCCTATTTCACCTCTGATTTTGTTTATTTGTGTCCTTTCTTTTTTTTCTTTAGTGAGTCCAGTCAGGGATTTGTCAATTTTATTAATCTTCTCAAAGAACCAGCTCTTTGTTGCATTTATTTTTTTCTGTTTTTTGTTTTGTTTTGTTTTCAATTTCATTTAATTCTGTTCTAATTTTGATTATTTCTTTCCTTTTGGTGATTTTAGGCTTCATTTGTTCTTCCTTTTCTAGTTTTTTAAGATGAAACATTAGGTTATTTGGGCTCATCCTTGTTTTTGAAGATAGGCCTGTAATGATATGAACTTTCTTCTTATGACCACTTTTGCCGTGTCCCAAAAGTTTTGATATGTTGTACTATCATTATCATTCATTTCTATGTTTCTCTTGACCTCTCTTTTTATTTCTTCTGTGACCCAGTCATTCTTCAGTAGCATGTTGTTTAATCTCCATGTATTTTTGGTCCTTCTTGCTTTCTTTTTATAGTTGATCTCCAGCTTCCAAGCATTATGATCAGAGAATATGGTTGGTATGATTTCAACCTTCTTATATTTGTTGAGGCTATTTCTGTGTCCTAGTATGTGGTCAATTCTTGAGAATGTTCCATGTACCCTAGAGAAGAATGTATGAGTAGGTGTTTTGGGATGAAAGGCTCTGTAAATGTCAATTATGTCCAGTTGGTCTAATGTATCATTTAAGGATGTTATTTCCTTATTGATTTTTCTGTTTGGATGATCTGTTCATATCCAACAACAAGGTATTTAGGTTCCCTACTATGGTAGTGTTTTAGTCTGTTTCTCCCTTAGTTCTGTTAGTAATTGCTTTATATATTTCTGGGTTCCCTGTTTGAGAGCATAGATATTAATAAGCATTATGTCTTCTTGGTACATGATTCCTTTTATCATTATGAAGTGTCCCTCAGTATCTTTCTTTACCTTTTTTATTTTGAAGTCTATTTCATCCG
>NW_011888887.1:1328270-1329590 GCF_000151845.1 Pteropus vampyrus | reverse complement strand
CTCTCTTTTTATTTCTTCTGTGACCCAGTCATTCTTCAGTAGCATGTTGTTTAATCTCCATGTATTTTTGGTCCTTCTTGCTTTCTTTTTATAGTTGATCTCCAGCTTCCAAGCATTATGATCAGAGAATATGGTTGGTATGATTTCAACCTTCTTATATTTGTTGAGGCTATTTCTGTGTCCTAGTATGTGGTCAATTCTTGAGAATGTTCCATGTACCCTAGAGAAGAATGTATGAGTAGGTGTTTTGGGATGAAAGGCTCTGTAAATGTCAATTATGTCCAGTTGGTCTAATGTATCATTTAAGGATGTTATTTCCTTATTGATTTTTCTGTTTGGATGATCCGTTCATATCCAACAACAAGGTATTTAGGTTCCCTACTATGGTAGTGTTTTAGTCTGTTTCTCCCTTAGTTCTGTTAGTAATTGCTTTATATATTTCTGGGTTCCCTGTTTGAGAGCATAGATATTAATAAGCATTATGTCTTCTTGGTACATGATTCCTTTTATCATTATGAAGTGTCCCTCAGTATCTTTCTTTACCTTTTTTATTTTGAAGTCTATTTCATCCGTTATTAGTACCGCTACTCCCACTTTTCTCTGAATGCCATTTGCTTGAAATATCATTTTCTGCCCTTTCACTTTGAGCCTATATTTATCTTTGGAGCTGAGTTGTGTCTCCTGGTGGCAACATATGGTTGGGTTTTGTTTTTTGATCCATTCTACAACTCTGTGCCTTTTTATTGGTGAGTTCAGTCCATTTACATTTAGGGTGATTATTGAAATATGAGGTCTTCTTGTAGCCATTTTATCTTTTGCTTTCTGGTAGCTCGGTGTTTCTATTGCTTACTTGTCCTTGTTTTTGTTTTTTTGTGTGTTTGTTTATTTTTAATTTAGGTTGGGTTTTATGGTTTTCCCTCTGATCGTTCTTGTTTTATGTTATATATTTCAGTTCTGAATCTTTGGTGTGTGGTTACATTATGAATATGTAGAGGATACTTATATATATATAGCAGTCCGATTTCTTCTGCATGCTCCTTATATCCACTTTCCTTTGTGAATTTGGATCTTTGACTCCTCCCCTTTCCTGTAATCGTTGTCTCATTTTGTCTATGCTGCATGTTCATTACTATCTTGTAATAGCAAATCTCTTATTGTTTAAGCTTATACTGCTTCGTTCTTAATAAGGGTTGCTCTCCTCTGCTTCTATTTGCCTGCTAGTCACCTTACTCATAGCTATGCTTTTTTTTTTTGTCATTTTTATTTAGGTGAACTGACCCCTTTCAGTATTTTCTGTAATGCAGGCCTAAGAATGGAGAA
>NW_011888887.1:1327817-1328220 GCF_000151845.1 Pteropus vampyrus | reverse complement strand
CTTACTCATAGCTATGCTTTTTTTTTTTGTCATTTTTATTTAGGTGAACTGACCCCTTTCAGTATTTTCTGTAATGCAGGCCTAAGAATGGAGAAGTCTCTCAACTTTCATATGTCTGGAAAAGTCTCTATTTCTCTTTAATATCTAAAGGAGAGTTTTGCTAGATACATTATTTTTGGCTGTTAGTTCCTTTCATTTAATAATTTAAATATTTGATTCCTCTTTTTTCTTTCTTGTAAGGTCTGATGATAATCTAATGGGTTTTCCTTTATAGGTTACCATCTTCTTTTCTCTGGCTGCCCTGAGAATTCTTTCTTTGTCATTGATTTTTGATAATTTTAATATAGTGTGTCTTGGAGAAGGCCTTTTTGGGTTGAGGTAATTGGGTATTCTGTTGACTTCT
>NW_011888887.1:1324252-1327767 GCF_000151845.1 Pteropus vampyrus | reverse complement strand
TTCTTTCTTTGTCATTGATTTTTGATAATTTTAATATAGTGTGTCTTGGAGAAGGCCTTTTTGGGTTGAGGTAATTGGGTATTCTGTTGACTTCTTGAATTCCAAGCTCCAGCTTCTTCCTTAGATATGGGAAATTCTTGTCAACTATTTGTCTGAAAATGCTTTCTAATCTCTACTCCTTTTCCTCCCCTTTTAGAATGCCCATTATTCTCATGTTTCCTCTTATGATGGTATCAGCTAGTTCTTGTTTCTCTTTCATTATTTTTCATTCTTCAGTTTCTCTCTTCTTCCTTCTGATTATTTCTAGATTTCTGTCTTCGATATCACTGATCCTTTCCTCCATTTGGTCGGCTCTATTTCCCAAGCTTGCTATTTCATTTTTCATTGTGTTTCATTCTCTTTCAGTGTGTTCTTCATCTCCAGAAGTTTTATTTGGTTCTTTTTAAGAGTTTCAGTCTCTTTGCTAAAAAACTCATTCTGCTGATCTATTTTTTTAAAAAATTCCTGGTGTGCATCCCAGGCCTGGCTGGTTCCAGGTCTGGGTAAGATCCAAGCTTGCAGCTAGGAATAGGACCCCGGATTTAGAATGTTACATTAGTGTAGTAGGGAGCCTGAGCCTAAAATATGTAAATCTACTTCAGCTTATTGTACCATGCATATGTGGTCGAATACCACTATTGTACTGTGATATGTGTGGAGCACATGCAGTCCCCTAGGGAGCAGAAGAGCAGAAGCAGAAGCGCGTTTCCTGCAATAGAACTGCACTCCCTACAATAGAAGTGTGCTGCCCACAATAAAGTGGTGCCTGCCATTTCATTCTCATGTTGGCGCTTCTTGCATTCTTCCAACTGGGTGTCTCACCTTTAAATCTTCTATTCTTGGTCAGCTCGGCGCTTACGACTGAAATGTTGATATGAATTATTTTGGATCTCACTGAGTTTTTTTCAGAAATACCATCCGGAATTATCTGTCATTTAAGTACATATTTCTGTCTTTAAGTTTATTTTTTGGGGATTTTTCTTTCTGAGCTGCCATGTCACCTTGGCTGTTCACGGTGTTTAATGGACTATTTCTCCAACTGGGCATTAATGAAAGTGTATTCTTCTTCCCCCTCAGAAAGATTTATTATATAAAGATCTCTCTTTAACCTGTTGCTAAAATGGTGTTTTTCTTTTGGTTTTCAGTAGGTGGTATCTAAACCTCTTGAGTCTCTTCTTTATTTAGTCTTAATAATGTCTTTTTTTTTTAAACTAAGTATTTAATCACGTTCACTATCTTCAGTTTCATTCCCTGTTAGTGTTAGCGACAGTTTCAATAGCGTTTGCTCACATTTCCTTGGGGCTCTGTGGTGTTCAATCTTGGAGGATATGGGGTGAGGGGCCCTCTGTGTTGGGGGATGAGGGCCCTGGCTCAGCCTCGTGTTTTGCAATGGCAGCTAGTAATAATCAACTGTTGCTTCTTTGCCATCTCCTCTTCTCTGCTGTTTCCACTTCCTTGCTTTCTGCCCTGATCTCTGAGCACTGCCACTGCGTGGAGCTCACACTCTTCCAGGCAGGGCTGTTCAGGGAACCCCCCGCACCTTCACCTCTCCCCCTCCTCTTGCAAGGAGCTCCAGCTGCGAGAGGCAGCTTCTTTGTTTCTCCCAGTCCATCGCCCGACACCTGGGGTTCTGGCCTGTGGTAGCTCTTATGTACAGATCTCACACTCAGAAGTGCAGATTAGGTGTTTTTGTTGAGTTTCAGATGTTTGGCTTATTGTTGTTTCTAGGGGAGAGATCTGGGGACATCTCTCACTCTGCCACGTTTCTGACATCACTTAATGTTGATATTTTGACTTCCCATGAATCATGAATGTTCTTAATGGCATCTAGAATGGCGAGTCCTTTCCAGAAGGTTTTCACTTTATTTTGCTGAGATCCATCAGAGGAATCATTGTCTATGGCAGCTACAGCCTTATAAAATATATTTCTTAAATAATAAGACTTGAAAGTCAAAATTACTCTTTGATCCATGGGTTGCAAGATAGATGTGTTAGCAGGTGTGAAAACAACATTAATCTCATATATCTTCATCAGAGCTTTTGGGTGACTAGGTGCATTATCAATGAGTGGTAATATTTTAAAAGAAAACTTTTTTTCTCTGAGCAGTAGGTCTCAACAGTGGACTTAAACTATTTGGTAAACCATGCTGTAAACATATGTGCCATCATTCAGGCTTTGTTGTTCCATTTATAGAGCACAGGCAGACTAGATTTAGTATAATTCTTAAGGGCTCTTGGATTTTCAGAAGGTAAATGAGCGTTGCCTTAAAATTAAAGTAACCAGCTGTATTAGTCTCTAATAAGAATGTCAGCCTGTCCTTTGTTAGTCTCTAACAAGAATGTCAGCCTGAACTTTGAAATTAGGCTCGACTTTTCTCTAGCTCTGAGTGTTCTAGATGGCATCTTCTTCTATTATAAAGTTATTTTTTTCTGCATTGAAAATCTGATGTTTAGTACAGCTACTTTCATTAATTATCTTAGCTAGATCTTCTGGATAACTTGCTGCAGCTTCTAAATCAGCACTTGCTGCTTCACCTTGCAATTTTAATGTTATAGAGATGGCAGAATGGATGAGAGAGCCTTGCAATGGATCAGACTTTGGCTTAAGGGAATGTTGTGGCTGATTTGATTTTCTACCCAGGCCACTAAAACTTTCTCCATGTTAATAATAAGGCAGTTTCACTTTATTATTATTTGTGTGTTCACTGGAGCAACACTTTTAATTTCCTTAGAGAACTTTTTCTTTGCATTCACAACTTGGCTAGCAGTTTGGCACAGGAAGCCAGCTTTCAGCCTATCTTGGTTTTCAACATGCCTTCCCCATTAAGCATAATCATTTCTAGCTTTCAATATAAACTGAGAGACGTGAGACTCTTTCATTTGAACACTTAGGGGCCATTGTAAGAGTCTTATTTGGCCTAATTTCCATATGTTTACATTTCAGGGAATAGGGAAGCTTGAGGAGAAGAAAGGAGATGTGAATGGCCAATTGGTGGAGTGAGTAGTCAGAGCACACACACATTTATTGATTAAATTCATTATCTCATATAGGTGTGGTTTGTAGCACCCAAAACAATTATAATAGTGATATCAAAGATCACTCACAACAAATAATAATAATAAAAAAGTTTGAAATATTGCATAAATTTTCAAAATGTGACAGAGGCACAAAGTGAACAAATGCTTTTGGAAAAATAGCCCCAATAGACTTGCTAGACAAAGGTTTGCCACAAACCTTCAATTTTTAAAAAGAGCAGTATCTTTAAAGCTCAGCAAAATATATCTTTAAAGCAAAGCAAAATATGAATATGCATGCCTGTAAAATTATACTAAAAGTCTCACTTATCATGGGGAGGAAGAAGAATGGAAAAAAAAAAAAGAGGAAGGACCCTAATTTAATGGTTTTATTTTATTGGAGGAAGGAGTAAAACAAAAGAAGGTGGAATTAGAATCATGGTGTCACTGTTGGGGCTGAT
>NW_011888887.1:1321639-1324202 GCF_000151845.1 Pteropus vampyrus | reverse complement strand
ATTTGTGTGTTCACTGGAGCAACACTTTTAATTTCCTTAGAGAACTTTTTCTTTGCATTCACAACTTGGCTAGCAGTTTGGCACAGGAAGCCAGCTTTCAGCCTATCTTGGTTTTCAACATGCCTTCCCCATTAAGCATAATCATTTCTAGCTTTCAATATAAACTGAGAGACGTGAGACTCTTTCATTTGAACACTTAGGGGCCATTGTAAGAGTCTTATTTGGCCTAATTTCCATATGTTTACATTTCAGGGAATAGGGAAGCTTGAGGAGAAGAAAGGAGATGTGAATGGCCAATTGGTGGAGTGAGTAGTCAGAGCACACACACATTTATTGATTAAATTCATTATCTCATATAGGTGTGGTTTGTAGCACCCAAAACAATTATAATAGTGATATCAAAGATCACTCACAACAAATAATAATAATAAAAAAGTTTGAAATATTGCATAAATTTTCAAAATGTGACAGAGGCACAAAGTGAACAAATGCTTTTGGAAAAATAGCCCCAATAGACTTGCTAGACAAAGGTTTGCCACAAACCTTCAATTTTTAAAAAGAGCAGTATCTTTAAAGCTCAGCAAAATATATCTTTAAAGCAAAGCAAAATATGAATATGCATGCCTGTAAAATTATACTAAAAGTCTCACTTATCATGGGGAGGAAGAAGAATGGAAAAAAAAAAAGAGGAAGGACCCTAATTTAATGGTTTTATTTTATTGGAGGAAGGAGTAAAACAAAAGAAGGTGGAATTAGAATCATGGTGTCACTGTTGGGGCTGATCAGAGTTCAATGTCGCCCCAGTGGCAGTGGGGAGGGAGATGGATATCGATGGTACAGAAGTGTAGTTAGCATTTTTCCCTCAGTTGTTCCTCAAGTGATGCAGTGAAGAATCACAAGTCATTGAGATTTAGGAAAGATTTATTAAAAGTATATTTTAGAAAGACAAAGGATGCCCCAAGGAAGCACGTAGTTCCAGTGCTGTAATCAACACAAGAAGGCCACAAAAAAAAGAAGGCTCAGAAGTGGAAATGTCTGCTTTATATTTGGGCTGTGATGGGTGGTTCCAAAGGCATTCCTAGGTGATTGGCAAGTGAGGTCATTTTGATTGACACCTGGTTGCTATATAATTCTTTGCCTAGTGCGCTGTGCTTACCCAGAATACAGTCTGTTATAATTAGATTCATGAACTTCCAGGCATAAACAGTATTATAATGACCTTCTGCCCAGGCATCTGTAGCCGGATTAGGCCATCTAAGACAATGATTCTCCTGTCCTTTGTCTCTGGGGATGCAGGAAGTGTTCTCTAACTACCAATAGGGTGTTCTTTGGGCTGTCTCTGGGCTGGGCCCTTATTCTTTTGTTCCCCCTATCACTCATATCAGACTAGCTACTTAACAATGGTGAGAGAGACAATGGGTTTTAGTGAGAAAATATTAGGTAATAATAATAGAATAAATAATAATAGATTCATATTTGTGTGTTTAAGAAAGTAATAAGAGGAATCATAGCCACAGAATAGAGACATACAAATCTTCAAGCTAATTGAGAGAAACCTAGAATGAAAATTAATAAAATAGCTAGCAAAAAGTAAGCTAAGGAGAAAAGTAAAATATACAATAATTTATAAACAGGGTAATATAGAATGAATAAAATTAAAGATACATTAATTATACTAAATGTAAAAAGATTAAAACTATCTATTAAAAAATGGACACATTAGAATAGAAAGCAAACCCTAACACATGCTGTTTTCAAGGAATAAACTTAATAATAATAAATAGCAATAATAATGAGAAGAAGGGGAAAATAAGAAAATAGACAAAGAAATTCCTGGTATCTAAAACCCAAAGAGAATAAAAATGATAGTTATTTTCCAATAAGGAGAGGTTGGCAATTAAAAGCACTAAAGAGGATTAAAAGAGACAATACACACATTATAAAATACAAATGAAGAAGGATATATAATGTAAATATATATGAAGCAAACAGCGTATCAACTAAAGAAAACAAATAGCATTAGATTGCAAGAAAAAAATTCAAAAAATGCAAAACATTTGAAGATTTTATTAGCTTCATCTCGGCATCACACAGAAGTAATAGGGAAGATTTGAAAGTGGCTGCTATCCTTAGAATGAGGGTTTGTGAGAGGACAGCAGGGAACCTCGATTATGTACATACTAACCATCAAGTATCATTACATTTTTTCAAATTGTAATCATATATTTGATAAAACTAAATATTAACCTGACTCCATGTCTGTGAAATAATTATTTCTCAGAATAAAGGAAGAAAAATATAAGAGGTTATTGCTTATGGAGAGTGAGTACTAAGATCCATGCCATTTTCTTTCGCCTTTGAGTAGATTAACTTGTTAACTTTTTCCTCATTCATACTTAATTGCAAATAAATATATAGACTTTATAAAAGAAAATAATTAAAATTATGGACATTACATATAAGTTTGTATTATTTATTTTAGATAAGAATAATAGTTAAATCATATTAAATTTTATGACAAACCATTAAGCAATTGTCTTTAAAGAGAATCTCATTTCTAGAG
>NW_011888887.1:1310631-1321589 GCF_000151845.1 Pteropus vampyrus | reverse complement strand
CACACAGAAGTAATAGGGAAGATTTGAAAGTGGCTGCTATCCTTAGAATGAGGGTTTGTGAGAGGACAGCAGGGAACCTCGATTATGTACATACTAACCATCAAGTATCATTACATTTTTTCAAATTGTAATCATATATTTGATAAAACTAAATATTAACCTGACTCCATGTCTGTGAAATAATTATTTCTCAGAATAAAGGAAGAAAAATATAAGAGGTTATTGCTTATGGAGAGTGAGTACTAAGATCCATGCCATTTTCTTTCGCCTTTGAGTAGATTAACTTGTTAACTTTTTCCTCATTCATACTTAATTGCAAATAAATATATAGACTTTATAAAAGAAAATAATTAAAATTATGGACATTACATATAAGTTTGTATTATTTATTTTAGATAAGAATAATAGTTAAATCATATTAAATTTTATGACAAACCATTAAGCAATTGTCTTTAAAGAGAATCTCATTTCTAGAGATAAGCATTTTTTCTCTTGGTAAAGTAATATAGAATTTCTTTTATTTTAAGGCTGTCTTTTATGTTTGATTTAAATTTTCATTTCTGTGGGTAGCTTCTTAAAATCTCCGTAGGCATTAATAAAATTCTGAATGTTTCTCTGTACTGCATGCTATTTTGTTAATGCTACTTTTTAAGCAACTAACATTTTCCAAGAAGTAAACCAAATTGCTACAAAATGGATGAATTGAGAGAAGACCTAGACATTTTTTTGATCTTCTTGCCAGGACCATTTTAATTAAAAGCTTTCACAACTTTCTTTTCATGAGATATTTGGATAAATTCATGGAAATTTAATTTGATTCTTATTTCCCTTTATGACATTCTTCTTCAAAATTCTTCTGTTTTACATAATCATTTTAAAAAATGTAATTTTATCAATTCAAAACTGATTTGATGAGGATGTTACTTGGAATTATGTTAAATTGGAGAAAATTACCATATTCATAAAACTCATTATTCCCATGGAGAACTTTCTTTATCTCTTATTTTGTCAAATCTGGTTCTATATTTCTTAGCAAAATTTTTTACTTTTCTCTGTGCATTACATATTTTTGTTTTTCTAATTCCTATTTTTAAGTTACCTTCTTAATTTTATTTTGTAAATTGGTATTGCTACTTTATTAGACTTATTTTGGATTTGTCATATTAGTCTTTCTGTCCATTACCTTAATAACTTGCTTTTTAAATCTAATTATATTTTAATATATTTTCTTAAGTTTTCTAGATAGACCCATTAATCTTAAACATAATAAAATTTTGATTTCACAAAATTTGCATCTATGTTTCTGTTTCCTATTACATTGGATAGAATGAAGTTAAATAATAACTTGCACAGCAAGCATCCATATTATAAAACTTAAAAAAGATAATATTGGAAAAGTCTCTAATGCTTGCCAATTAATATGCATTTGTTGGTTCAATTAAGGCAGATGTTCTATAAGATATTTAGGGGAATACTCATCTGTTGTTATTTCACTAAGACTCAGGATGTTAGTCAAGTTTTATGAAATATCTCTTGGGCATCTTTTGAGATGATCAAACAGTTTTTCATCTAGAGTCTATTTGTGTTATGATTTAAACAAAAATATATTTGCATTTTTGGGAAAAACTCTATTTGGCTCTTGTGAATTAATTTTCAATAAATTATTGAATTCAATTCACAATATTTTATTTGGCATTATTTCATATGATTTATGTTTTATTGCATAATTTTCCTTTTTGCTACCTATGTCTATTCTTTTAATATTGGGGGAATACATAACATTTAATTGAACTATACATTATGAAAGAGATTAAAAAGAGTGAGAATTATTCAATGTTTAATATTTGTGTGAATTCATCAGTAAAGTTGTATGAATTATTTTAGATAATTATTTTTAGATTTTTCTAGTTCTATTGTCATTGGTATGATTTAATTTTCTAATTCTTGGAATGATTAGGCTAATTCTAATTTTTTCAAAAAAATCATTAGATTCAGATATAGAATATAACATAAGTATGGACACTAACATTTCATAACTTTAAAAATCTCCAATTCTCATTTCTTATTTTAATATGTTCTTTTAAAAAGGTGTTAAAGTTATCACATTTATAAATAGTATGTAAATATATACATTTATTATATCACTAATTAGTAACTTAAATATATTAAGTTGGTTAAATAATTTTATAGTTTTATTTTCTTCATTTATGTTATTAAGTTCATTTAATTTTTGTTATTAACTTCTGGACTTTCTGCATCATAGTATAAAAATGTGGTTCCATGTTTTGTATTGTTTGGATCCACTGTGTTTTTGATGTCATCAATAATCATAAATTAAAAAAAAGTTTAATATAACTGAAAAATTTGTGTATTCTCTATTTATAGGATGGATATGTACATGCATTATCAATTAAACTTCACTATCTATATTACTTTATTTGTTTTTTATATGTTTATATATTTAATCTTTATTTGGCTGATTATGTGGATTTAAAACCACTATAAATGTTATTTTTTCTTAAATAATATCTCTTTTAAGTAACATTATTCAAACCACCTACTTCTAAGAAAACATAGTTATTCTCATATGTCTACTGAGAATGTAGTATAAAGCAATAAATGTTGGAAAATACAGAAAAGTCAAAAGTTGTAATTAATGCCATGAATATTAAAATATAAATGAGATAAATTTAATTGGTATAAATATCCAGAAAAGACAATATTTAAAAAATTACAAGATTAAAATGCATTTAAAGTAGAAAATTGCAAAATTAATATATTGTATTCTGTCCTAAAAAATAATTTTTATTTGGGAATAATTAAAATTGTATGTATATTTTGGAATTCATTAAAATCAAAATTCCAAATTAAAATATAAAAGTCAAATAAATATTTGTCTTATTTTCTACATATATTTTCACAATTAAAATTTTCTGCTCAAAAATTATTTAAAATATTTCACAAGGATTTATTTTTTCTGATTCAGAAAATTATTACCAATTCCAAGAATTATCAATTTCAACAATTCCAGAGTATATTTAAAGAGAGAATAACATTTTAAAATGTGAGAATAATACTGATAATAGAAATATGCCTAATCTTTAGAATCTTAAATTAATGAGATGGTGTTGGGGAGAATGGATAGTAATGTGCAAAAGAACAAAACTGGACCACACTATCTTACACCATATAAAAATATTAACTGAAAATGGACTAAAGACTTGAATGTAAGACCTGAAACCATAAAACTCCTACAAGAAAGAATAGGAGATAAGTTCCTAGACATAGGTCTTGGGAATAATTTTTAAAATAGACATCATAAGTAAAAGCAACCATAAGAAAAATAAACAAGTGGGACTACAACAAACTAAAAAGCTTCCTACAGCAAAGGAAGCCATCAACAAAATTAAAAGGCAAACTACTGAATGAGAGAAAATATTTGCAAATCATATATCTGATAAGGGGTTAGTACTCAAAATACATGAAAAACTTATTCAACACAATAGCAAAAAAAATTTCAATTAAAACATGGGCAGAAGATTTGAATAGATATTTTTCTGAAAAATTCATACAGGTGGCCAACAGATACATGAAAGGATGTTCAACATGATTAATCATTGAGGAAATGCAAATTAAAACCACAATGAGATGTTATCTCACACTTGTTAGAATGGCTACTATCAATAAGAAATAACAAGTATTGGAGAGGATGCAGAAGAAAAGGAATTCCTACTTTTGGTAGGAATATTAATTGTGCAGCCATTATGGAAAAAAATTACAAATAGAACTACCATTTGATCTAGCAATTCCACTTCCGGATATCATTTATCCAAAGAGAACAAAAATGCTTATTTAAAAAGATATGTTCACCCTCATGTCCATTGCAGCTCTATTTACAATAGTCAAAATATAGAAACAATCTAAGTGTCCATCAATGGATAAATGGATAAAGAAGTTATGATACACACACATGCACATACAAAAAAATAATATTAATTAGCCATACACATGCAAAAAGAATGAAACCTTGTCATTTTCCATAACACGAGAGGAATTTAAGGACATGATGCTAAGTGAATTAAGTTAGACAAAGACAAATACTGTATGATCCTTCTTATATATGGAATCTAAAAACCAAAATGAAATGAAATGAAAGAAACCAAACTCATAAATATAAGAACAAATTGGGGCTTGCCAGAGGTGGGGGGTGGGGTGGTGAGAAAAATAAGTAAAAGTCAAAAAGAAAATAAAAAGAAAAAAAATTAAAAATATGAATTTCTCCTTGGATAAATTGCCAAACCCTTACTTTATGCTTTGAGACTCTCCCTAAAATATTTATGTGGGAGAGTAAACCAATTTTCATAGCTTAGTTAATATTATTTTTAGAGGAAAGAAGTTTATCTATGAACTTAGTGGAACAAATTTTCCAATGGCTAGGAAATAATTAAAAATTACTGTATATTCTAGAATTCTCTTTTAATTGCCATTTATTTCATTAAAGTAATATTTTAGTTAATGCCTTATTAGATTATAGTTATACAATTCTAAATATATATATGTTGAAGGCGCAACTTCATCCATCTTGGAAGAAGAAAAACACATGTTGATATAGTGACTACATAATGAGAATTCATTTTCACTACAAGCACCTGAAACACTGGAGAGTACTGAGCCTCTTAACAGCTCTTGTGCCAACTTCATAACCTCTTGCCCTTAACCTCTATTTCAGCTATGCTGCACTGGTTTTGTGCAGTCTTCGAGAGCTTTGCATAGGTTAACCTGACTGTACCTTGCCTTATTTGTATCCCCTGTACCTTACAATTCCTGCCCTAGGGCTTTTCTGAAGACACAGTATATATACAAGAACCAACTGGAAAGCCTGCATGAATTGCTTGATTCTCATGAATGCATTACTTGGAAATGTGTGTTAACACTCCATAGGGAAACACTTCATCACTGAGAGATAGGAGCCAATAGATAGATAAATGCTTCTTTTATTTGTCCCTTGGGTGGATAGTTCTGAGGTTCTTTTATGTTATAAAAATTATATTTATTTTATAGGGCACCCCAGAAAGTTTTGGTGACAAGTGCTGAGCCACCTTTAGTTGTAGCCAATGTCATATAACCATCTTATATTGTTTTTTTGCTCCTTTCCTCACTCCAATTTTCTGGCATTCCAAAATAAACCACCTGATACGTGTGTGTGTGTGTGTGTGTGTGTGTGTGTGTGTGTGTGTATGTGTGTGTGTGTGTGAGAGAGAGAGAGACAGACAGACAGACATACAGACACAGAGACAGAGAGACAGAGGGAATAATGCTAAAAATAGAGATATGCCTAATATTTAGTATCTTAGAGTAATGCTATGACAGCCAGAGCTCTATCTCTGAACTAAACGATCTTTTTCTTTATCATATTTCTATATCTTACTTGAAATTTCCTTTTGGTCTCAGTGAATGATGTTAAAAATTTTTGTTGGAAGATTGATTTAGTTGTTCCACAAAGTAAAAGCCTGCTTATTTGGTTACAATTTGATACTGACCAAGTATTCTGAAAAGTAATTCTCATGTCTGCCAACTAAATTCTATCATACATCAAATTAGATGTTAGGACTATTTCTTGCCATCTGTATTCTGTAAACTCTTGAATGACAATTTATTATGATTATAGAGAATATATTTTTAGATGGGGAATCTACTTCACTTAATCTGTGATAGATTTGCAATATGTTTATAAAGAGTTTTAGAGTTTAAAAAAATTATGTGTGGTTGTCACTTCTTCCTGGGCACACAAAAAACTGCATTTTCTAACACCTTGCAGTTAGGTAAGACCATGTAATTAGTTCTGACCATTAAAATGTGTGTTAAAATGATGTGCGCCACTAAATTAAATTAAAAGCCTGTGAGTAATTAGCTAGTGAGTGTCTTCCTGTCTTTGTCTGTGGTGGTCGTGGATGTCATAAGTGGAGAGATCAGAATCACAGGATTAAAGCATCCTGGATGCCTGAGTCACTGAATAGTGGACAGACGCACTGGGCAGTGGATTGGACCCAGATGGACTTTACACGTATGAGGAATAAACATTTGTTACCTTAATCTACTGAGATTTTGGAGTATTTGTTACTGTGGCATAGTCCTTTCTGGCAAACACATCAAGAAATCTGCTAACTTGCGGATTTATTTACCAGTAGGAAGTTTATACTTATAGTTCATACTTATAACTATTTACATACTATTTTCATTGAGCCTGCTTTATAAAAAAAGTACTTCTCAATATACATATTACGGTAATTGAATATTATTTCTTCATATACATCATTATCTTTATTTAAAATGTTTTATACTAATGTTTCTATTCACTGCTATCAAATATTTAAGTGCATGATGGCAATTATATTTGACCCAGAAATGCTGCACTCATCCATTTTGTTTGTAACACTTGTCTTAGGACATGATTGATTATGTGAAATGTGCTCCACCCGTTAAATTTTGTTGTTATATTTTGTACTTGTCACATAGAATGCTTAACATGAAATATTTATGTCTCCCAGGAGCCTTAAATATGCACCTCAGCATTTGAAGTAGACAATGGTGGTAGTAAATATTTATTAATTATAAAGCATGACACCAAAATTTATGAGATAGACTACATGCATATGGAATTTCCATACTGAATGCCAATGTACACAATGATGTGTAATGGATAATAAGGCTGACATCTATGAAAATGACTGTGAACTCTTTTGAGGAAAAAAGATCTATAAAAATATTGAAAGTTATTACTGAACCTTTATTTTATGTTTTGTTTCTGTTTTTCAAAATTTGGGAGAATAGAGAAACAAAGACCTTCTCTCCATTGTGTTCTCTCTCCTTGTGCCTATGAAATTCTTCACTCATAGATTTAACAACTATTTCTTTACTATCTACTCTGTGCCAAGTATTGCTCTCCAGGTGATAAGGTAGAACATTTAAAAAACATAATTTTCCTACTCTTGTGAACTTATACTCCACTAGAAATAATCAATAAGACAAATATATGTGATGATTTCATAGAGGAATAACTGCTATGAAGTTGATGTGACATAGGGAGTGATCAAAGACGATCTCCTAGAGGAGGTGATTTTTTTTCAATTGTTTTTCTTTTTAGTTTTATTGAGAAACAATTGACATATATCATTGTGTAAATTTAAGGTGATATTTGAACTGAGATCTGAATGATGAAATCGAATCCCTGTAAAAATCAGACTACTAAAAATTTATTTTGGAGTACATGAAGATCTAAATGAAACTAATAACTATCAGCTAACACTTTCTGATTTAAATCATATATGGAGGAATTACCCTATACAATTATCTTTTCCTTTGAGATTAGGGGATTTAAAATGTTCTCCAGCAGCTGTTCTTGGTAATAATTTCTAATTTTAGATGCAGGAATCATCAAGTGTATGGATCAGACCCATTTCATTTTGCGTAGTCCTCTCCATCTTCCAATGAATATATTAGTGTAAGTGTCAAGCTTGACATCTATATCTTATTCAATTTTTTTTCTGCTAAAGTTGTCATATTTCTTACTCACTATTTTTCTTAATCATTCAGAGTACTGCAACGCCTTCCAAATGCCCACCCACACCCACTAGATCCATTTTTCACACTGTAAACTAAATTAAATCCTTTAAAATGTCAATCGTTTTACCATCCTAACTCTCCATACACACATATCTGAGATTCTCTATTAGCTTCTTTTTGCTCTTAGAATGAAAACACTGGATCTTAATAGGCTCTAGGGCCCTACACAATTCTGTCTTTCTTGGTTCCTCCACTCTAGAACATGGAAATTGGTTAACTTTTTGCATTTATCATGTTCCGTTCTGCCACCAGTGTTTGCATATGCTACTCCATTTGGCATGTTCTTAATGCACTTCATATCCTAATAATTTCTTTACAGTGTGCAAATTCTGAATTATTTTATACATTACAAAATACACATAGAATATTATTGTTTAGACATTATTTATCAAATTAAATGTTTTGTCAAATTTGTTTTAGAATTTTTAAAAGTATTCAGTGTATTACAGAAACATTGCAAGTAACATGTGTAATTATTTAATGTCTTTCTTCTTAACCCCAACTCAACTATTTTTTGAATCTGGTGCATTTCTGTTAATGATTTTATACTTAAAGTACTCCTCTCTATATAATTATAAAATCTATTTGGATAAAATAAATTTGGATAGAAAGTTAGGGAGCAAAAAATTAGCAAATTAAATGAATCTATTTGGTTCTGGAATTTGAAATAGCAAGTAGTGAAAATTTAGACAGATTGATACAAAAATTCACTTGAATTCATCAGTTTCTGTGCTTGAATAGTAAGAGTTTTGATAGTGAGGGGCCTATCAATATGTGAGTGTATATGATTTTTTGCATTTTTTGTAATTCACATATATATATTCATTTTACATAATTTCTGTCACTTTAGCAACTGTTTTTTCATGAATTTATCTATATTGATCTAGTTTATTTACTTTAATGGCTATATATATTTGTGTGATTATGCCTTAATTTAATTATACATCCCTCATTATTTCCTTTTTTATATTATAAATCATAGTTTAATGAACATATTTCTATATGCCTAAGTATAAGAGATTTTCTAGGATATATGTTTATAAGGGCTTGAACACTGTCAATTTGGCAAGATATTGCCAAAATCCTCTCTAATGTAGATTGACCAATTCATCCTACACCAATAGCATATGGGAGCTCCCAAGTTTTTACTTGCTTCTCCAAACTTATTTATGTCAATCTACACTATATATTTTTATTTCCATTCCCCCGGTAACTAATGAGGTTGAATATTTCTCACATTTTATTGGCTGAGTGTGTGTGTGTGAACTGCCTATTCAACAATTTTGTCCAATGTTGTATTGGGTCATTTTTTTCTTATTAATGTATAGAAATGCTTTATATCTAGATATTAAAATATTGTCATTATATGTATTTAAATAGATTCTATTTGTCACCTGTCTTTTAACTTAGTTTATGATGTCTTTTAGTGAATAAAAATTTTTATTTTAATACAGTTGAATTTAGTAGTTTCTCTTACAGATTGCTTTTTCTACTTCTTGTCCAGAAATCTCTTCTCTCTTCTTATCCTGTTGCAAGAATGCTCTTACATGTTATTCTAAAAATTTTAGTTTTCCATGTTTATTGTGCTTTCATGTTGTATTTATACCTAGAATATGTTTGTGAATTATATTAAATAAAGATATACTTTTATTTTTGTAATTACAAATAACCAAATACTTAAGCATCATCTATTAAATAGTCCATGCTTTGCCCTACTGATTTATATCAAATCTGTCCTATGTCATGAATACTATGCTTGATTCCATTTGTTTTTTATTTATTCTTGAATCAATACTCAACATATTAGAACTTGTATAAAAAAAGTTTTGGTATCTAGGAGAGGAAGTTTTCTTCTTACTCAATATTTCTTTTGCTATTCTTGGTCCTCCATTCTTCCATATGCATTTTTGTGTTAGGTTATCAAATTCAATGAAAACCTCTATTTGGCTTTTAATAAAAATCACATGGATTTAAAGATTAATTTGTGGAAAATTGACATAATTTTGATATTGAGTTTTTAGTGCATGGGCATTTTTAAAGTTTTGTTTCATGTGTTTAAATCCACTGTTTATTTTCTTCCATATATTTCTTGCATATGTTTTTAAAAAATATATTCCTAGGTATATCATGGTTTTGACTACAATTATAGATAACATCTTTTAAAATGTATTTCCTAAATATTTGTTTCTCATATAAATAAATGTAATTGCTCTATCTACACTACTTATTTTTCAGATCTTTACTCACATATGTTACTAGAACCCATCTGATTTCCTCCATATGTTTCCTAGTTCTGTGTACCTCTCTTTCATATATTTGTCACAGATGCTATAGCTGCCTTTGTTTTTACGATTAATTTATTAAATGTGATCTTTTCCACTAGACTTTATGTGGTAGGTTATAGATCGTGTCTGTTTTTCCTCATCTTTATATCTCCTATGCCAAAGAACAGTGCTTTGTACATAGCAGATATATAACTAGTATTTTTTGAGTAAGTGACTATATGAATTAATGAATGAATGAGTTAGTAATATCATTTTTAAAAGCAAGTTATTAATTTTGCTTAGATATTCAGAATACAAGAGATTAAAGGAAGCTTATCCTCAGACATAACGATTCAGTTCACACTGCAGACAAATCAATTAAGGCTAGCAGCCTTTAAAAGACTGAAAATGATCACCATTCAAGACTTAAAATTATGTTTCTACTAGCTCCTGTCTGCTGATCATAACAACCCTCTTCAAATAAAACATGAAATAAAGAATTGCATAGAAGAGAAGTAAATGTTGCCCTTCATTTTAAGGGTCCTTTAATAGTAAAAAGTTGTAGAGTATTTATGTAAATCAGCATGACTAACAAATGAAATTGTTCTGATCAAGACTACTAAAAGGAAGGCTCAATGAATTAATTGTAAACTAAGTATAGCTTTTTACAATGCAACAATTCTTAACTGGGTTGCAGTTTGATGAACTATAAAGAAAACAGTTCAAATTTAATTTTATGCTGATATAATAACTAGAATTTTAACAACATTTCTTTCAATTTGGATTACAAAGAAAGAGGAACACATAAACTACTGTCGAGATAATATTTTGCTTTTTCAACTATAGGTTTTCCTAGTAGGAGGAGACTTTGAGCTTAGAAATGATCATTTTTCCTAACCAAATCTTCTGTTGAAAGCATGTAAAGGAAATCAAAACTTGTCCTCCAAACATGTCTCTTTGGCATTAGAATTATTTTAGGCTGATTATTTTAAGAAACAGCAAATATAGGAAAAGCTCTGAAAGCCGATTAGAAGTTACCCTTTTTAAAAAAACATTTACATTTATACAGGA
>NW_011888887.1:1300879-1310201 GCF_000151845.1 Pteropus vampyrus | reverse complement strand
CCCACATAAAACTCAATGTTTGGCATAGATTACACTGATGAGCACAGCTATGTACTCTGGGTCATAATATTTTGATGTCTAGCTTTTACACATTTCTTGAGAGTTTTGGATAGGTCAAGGAATATAATTAAGGGAGAATTAACTCTCACTTTCCCATGTACCCCCAGATTCATATGTTAGAGATTATTTGTGAATGCTCAATGGCACCTTACAGAGAAACTCTTAACCAGTACTTTAGCCAGGATTAGGTACATAATTTGTGGGTCCCAATGCAAAATGAAAATGTTCCCTTGTCCAAAAATATTTGGAGTTTTGAGAGGTTGGCAACAGTATTCAACAAATACTGGGGCCCTTTTGAGGCCTGGAGGTCACTCATTTAAGAAATTGGGGCTTTTATATCTGCTCTTGCAATCCTGGGTATTGACCCAGTAGGGTTAACTTGTGTTTCCTCTCTTGTGAATGGATGCTGATGAAGTGGGTATAAAGAATGGATTAGCTTTTCGAAAAGGTTCCAGGTGAGCTCTAAAACACGGACTTTGACCATCAACAACATGTTTGGTGTTTGATGATCCTTGGGAACATGCCAGACCTTTCTGAATAGAGGCAATGGTGATTGACTGTTATTGGCATAATTTCTGTGACATGAATCATAATCACAAAATTAATTATAAATGTATTTTACTTATAAAATTATGTTAATTATAAAATTCCCATTCTATCTTTATAAAATTTTTGGTGTGAAATAACTGAAAATCATAACATTCTCCAGATTAAGAAGACTCTAATTTGAAAAGGTACAATGCAGGTACTGTTGCAGTTGATCCTAGCTTCTCTATGTACTGGTAGTGTCTTATTGCTTCAAGCTATGTTGTTTGTTTTTTTTTATTCTGAACCATATCACCATGCTACCTCCTACTTCAATATGAACTTCATTTTTTCTTTAGCTGTCCTCCCTCCAAAACGAAAGAAAGAAAGAAAAAAAGAAAGAAAGAAAGAAAGAAAGAAAGGAAGGAAGGAAGGAAGGAAGGAAGGAAGGAAGGAAGGAAGGAAGGAAGGAAGACCATTTAGAACTGGGCTCTAACCTGCTAAAGTATTTTATAAAGTACAGTGGCAAAAGCAGATGCTCAACAATTGTTCTTGTTGCAGGGGAGACGCTTTGAAAAGCAGAAGATAGAAGTATGGTCATTTGGGTCTGACTTGGGATATAGCTAAATCTGAAAAGTTTAATACAGCGGGTAGAGTAGAGCAGAAGTTTCTAAGAAAAGGAGAGATGACTTGATGTGAGAAAGAAGGCTACATCATGAATCACAAGTGATAAGTTTGTTCCTGGTGAGATTCTTTTTCTTAGCAAGGTGCATGTGGAGCAGAGTTCATGTCTGAAAAGAGGTAATGACAAGAACAAGGCAGGGCCAGACCATGTCTAGGGGGCTTGGTCTGTGGCAAAACTTCTGTCTCAGCAGGAAAACTGAAACAGGAGCCCAATCAGAAGGATGGCTGTGTGAGGAGGCAATGTGATAGTGAAAGGGTTGGGGGTGACGGAGGGCGGGGGGGCAAGTAAAAGCTGAATCAGGGAGAAGCATGGGAGTTTCCGGCATTAAGAACAGGGACCCTCATGGCTAGGACTATTCTATCCACGTATCCAGAGCACCAGCAGGCATTGCTGAGTCAGGCGAGAACTACAAAGATAATGTTATGCATATTCTTGCCTTTAGGTGCTCTGGATCCAGTAGGCAAAAACAAAAAACAAAAAACAAAAAAAAAAAAACAAAAAACAAATAGTTTCAGTATAATAGTATAATGATAAGTTTAGAAGTATGCAGTGAGTAGGTGTAGCAACACAGAAGGGTACAACACAGCCTAGGATTTCAACAAAGATGTTTATGACCAAATATTGAGAAGTCAGACAGATGAAGAATGAGGAATGGGGGGTGGTGGAGAGGTCATTCTAGATGAAAAGAATAGCATGAGCAATATCAGAGAGGTGTGCATCAGCATGGTATGTTGTAAAACTACAGGCAACTCAGTATTTACTTGCCATTATCTTAACAGGCAAAGAAAGGAAGGGAATGGAGGCCAAGCTGTGGAAGACTTGTATGTCACACTGCTGGGCTTTGACTTCTGACATTTTAAATATTTTTAAAAGGAGACTGATAATGCAAAGTAGCATTTTACATTTAATCAAAGGTAAAGAGATTTGGATGGGGTAATTTGGAGGCAGTGAGATCAGTCAGGGAGATTATAGTAATAACCTGGTGAGGGTAGCTGAAGGCTTGAACTAAGGAGTAATAGTAGGACTGGAGAGGAAGGAGCATATGTAGGATAGATTTATGAGGTAAAGATATCAATTATTAACTAAATTGGTTTGTGGTTTAATGATGACCTTGAGTGGCATTGAGAAAAGAAAGGCTAAATATACCCCTCAGGATGTGTGTGAATTTATTTTAGTGGCATGCAGCATGTAACGTAGGGTAGGCTGTTATGTGGCGTTAAAAACAATTAAAACTTCCAGTGGCCTAAGAGCAAGTTTATTTCTTGCTCATGGTGCATATTATGTGGATCGTGAGGTGTCTCTGCTCCACACAAGCACTCAGGGATTCAGACTGCCACAGGTTCTACCATTTTTACCTGCAGCAACTGAATCATGTCCCAGGAGCAGGATAGCCTGGAGAAATGTACACAGATATTTCTCATCTCAGCCAAGAAGTACACAATTTTCTTCTGCTCCCATTTCATTGGTCAGAACCCATGATGTGTCCTCATCTAACTTACAATTTACACAAAATTCTGATAAACATAATCTTGAGTATGCCCAGAGGGAAAGGGGAACCAAATACTGATGACAACTACCGAATTATAATGAAACCTAAGGTAATGTTAACCTGTTTTGGTGTGAGGTTATATAGCATAAGACAGGCTCATATGGCCATATGAAAATATTCATAGTATTCACTTTGTAATAATTTTCTTTGTGCCAGGCCCTGTGGTAAATCTGCACATATTAAAAGAATTCAGTAATTTAATTCTCACAACCATCCAGGAATACAATAAACAATGACTTTTTGAATTTTAAACTTGGAAAACAACTTTCGAATGATCATTCTAGAACAAAACTTTTATTTTACAGCTGAAAAATTGATATCAAGAAGAGTAAAATGAAAAAGTACAAACTCCCAGTTATAAAATAAACAAATCATGAGGATGGAATGTATATGGCAACTATAGTTAGCACTGTCTGTAGCATGTTTGAAAGTAACTAAGAGAGTAGATCTTTAAAAATGTAACTATGTATGGTTACAGATGTTAGGTAGAATTATTGTGATGATCATTTTATAATATATACAAATATGAAATTGTCATGTTGTATACCTAAAACTAATATAACATTATATCTCAATTATACCTAAATTAAAAAAGAAATAAAGATGCTAATGGGCTGACAGACAAAAGTGACCATCGTATGAGCAGGAGATCCAGGTATTTTTATTTGTCAGAGATTCATACAAAAAGAGACAAAATAAATTTAAAAAGAATGAAATGATGAGCCTCAGAAAGCAAAAAATGAGCCGCAGAGATAAGAATCAAACTCAGAATGAACTCTCAATCCAGAGTGCTTTTCTTACATCACACTATTCTTCATGTTCCATGATTTGGATCTCAAAGATTAGACGGAAGTTCTGTGAGATTTCATGAAGCTGGGCAAAATTACTGGTATAAACCTCTTAGTAAAGAGTGAGTATAAAGACATAATTAAATTAAATTTATTAGAATATTGATATAATCTCAGTGGCATACTCAAGAAGACATGGCTGGCCATGCAGGCTTTAGTAATATTCCAAATGACAATGCATTCTTTGTACTGAAACTCTTAAGGTTTGGTGGGGTGAGGAAAGGGTGCAGTTTTTCCCTTATTAATCTCATAAATGCTTATCGATGAAGTCTCTTTCCTTATGATTTGCAGTTACATTTGACACTATTTGTCACACTAAATTCTGTCTAGTATACATGGCAGGAAGGAAATGTATCATTCCTCTGGCCAATTTTTGTGGCCTACTGTATTCATTTAACTTAAGAAATGCCACATCATGGCACTAACGTACTTCCTGATTTAAAATTCCAAACAAAATTGCAAAAGAGAGATTAATTTTAATTACTTATTATTAAAAGAGATTAGCTGTATTATTTAAACTAGCACTTAGGTTAAGATACATAATCACTATGCAAGTGGAATTAATTTAAAAGCTAGATTTTTTCTGGTTGCAGAGTTTGACAAATACTATATTAAAGTCTATAGTTAAGAATGAGATTTAATTTACCAGTGATTATAAAATAGATAAGTAATACCCCCCCCCAAAAAAAGAGAGATATAAGTTATACAATTAGACGCAAATGGTTTTTTTGAATGAAAAAATGTTTTTAGAAAAGGATGAACGAAAGTTAGATTCTACTTCCCAAACTTTGGTGCTTCTGAGGTATACAAAGGCTATTTAAAGGTACAGGGTAAATTATAAAATAAACACATCAAGTTCTTAGAGCCTATTTTAATAAAAAATTTTAATAATTTAACCAGTATTTTTATATTATTATAAACATGGATATATTATGGGGTAGAATCAAAGCTTGCATGACTTTTTATGATACAGCAGGAACGATAGTGAAAGCAAGTCACTTAGTCTTCTCCGAGCATATGTGTTAGTTCCCTCTGCTATTAATGGTAGAATAGCAAAGAACTCTGAGAAACATGGAATTTGCAAATTGGAGCAACACAAGTTTGTGGTTTTATCATGTCTTTAGACTTCAGAGTAAAGGACCTAAATTATCCTTTGGCAGGTAAAGAAGTAGAAAAAGGCCAAAAATTACCTTTCTTTGAACATGAACTGGACAATAATGTGGATAAATGATGACAGGGTACATTCAGTTACAAAGTTGGCAGAGCATCTAAGAATCTTCCATTTTTGTATTAGAGGACAGAGAGTTGGCTGAGCCCTAGGCAACAAAACTCTCAAGATACTTGCCATGATAAGGATTTTAGTCCTGCCTACTCCTACAGAATCTATGTCCTCTATTCTTCTTGGCATAGATTCCAATAGTATACTGAAACTGTGAAATAGAGAGACAGATTTAATAATCATTTCACTTAGTAAGTACAGCTGGGGCAGGTAATTAAACAGGTTTTCTCTTGCCAGCAGGCCTAGAGCAATGTAACTCAGAGTCTCGGTCACACCTCTGAACTGAGATGCAAAGCTAATATTAAACAGGACTTCTCTAGGCAGGTCCATGTCAGCATTGCTGTTCTTAGCAAGTAAAAGTTATTAAAGGGTCTAGTCAGGCTGCCAGAGGCCTGCCAAATCATCAGTCTTAGGAATGTTGAATTTATAGGCGGAACAATGAAAAGGGACTAGAATAATTGAAAAATTATTATTATTATTGAGGTGGTTGATATCTCATAAAATAAGCACATTATGAGTCTTTGATATTTTCATGATATGAATAATTATTCAAACATCAGGAATAGAATTTCTTAATTTTTAAAATTTCTATTTTTTTTACATTGTGAAAATACAATATTTAATTGATATGAAATATACTAGCTTAACTGTATGTTGGTTGAATAGTAACAAAACACTCAGAGAGATAAAAATTGAACTTAGTTAAATTGCATTTTGTTAGAAAAGGGGTTTTGCTTGTTTGAAGACGGAAAGTCAAAATGATTTAAACATTTTTCGCTTAAAAATATATCAGCTATAACTGTGGTTCCATTAATATTTTTTCTATGTTTATTGTTCCTGTTATATATTGCTATATAAGAAACTACCCCAAAACTTAGTGTCTTAAAAAGCAAGCACTTTATTATCTTTCAGATTTTCATATTTATTTGTATAGAGTTTAGATGCTGTATTCTGGGACATTGATCTATTTATGAGCTAATAATTCACTGTTATAATGTTGAAGCTTTACTAATATTTGTTACAAATATATCATAAATAAATTATTATCTCATAAGGCTGGTCCTTGTTGTCTTCCCTATTCAGACTTTTGCTAGAAATTTTTTATTTTTTTATTTAAACATTATAATTAATTATGATTTGTTTGTCTAATTAACACATTTTTATTTAGGTTGTACCAAATTTATAGAGTAACTAAGGGAGAATTAAAATCTTTATGATATTGAGCATTCCTATCCAATGGCATAGTATGTTGTTACATTTGGTCATGTTCTTCAGTGCTGATTTAAAGTTTTCTTCAAAGAGATTTTTTCATCTTTGTAATTGTTATTCTTTCCTATTTAAACTTAGTATTGCATATAGAGTTGTTTTTCCTACAATATATTTTCTAACTGGTTGTCATTTGCATATATGAAAGCTGTTTTTTAAATGCTTCTTATCATTTATGGTAGTGATTTATTTTGCTTATGTTAATAGATTTCCTAATGTTGAATTTACATATGTAATAAAACTTAGTCATGATAAAATTATTTTTGAATTTTGCTGTATTTTCTTTTTCAGTATTTAAGATTTTTGCATTAATGTGAGACTATTCTATAGTTTGTTTTCAAAGTACAATTTTAACAAGGCTTTAGTATCAATTTCATATTCCTTTTATAAACTTGTTTCTTTTTTATGTCTGGAGCAGTTTAATGGCATTTCAATAGTCTGGTTGTTAAATATTTGTTGGAATTCTCCTGCGAAGCTCTTTGATCCTAATGCTGTTTAGGAGGGTTAATCTTTGACCATTTTTCTCTCAATTGTTTTATGGAAATTAACCTTTTCTGATTTTCTGGCTTTCAAAATACTTTCCTCAGGAGAAGTATCTATGTTATTCCAGTTTCAAATGTATTTTCATAGATTTAACATGACACTTATTGGTCATCTAATTTCTTCTATTTCTGTGACTTTGTCTTTATTACTTCCTATTATATGCTTTCTTCAAACTCATCTTGATTAGTGATTTGTATGTTTTATTGTTTACTTTTTTTTCTTCAAAGAAGCAGTTTTCAGGTTTATTGATTATATTCGCTGTTTACATATTTTTATCTCATTAAATTTTACTTTTTTTATTAATTCTTTCCTTATGCTTGCTTTTAATTTATTTCTGTACTTCTAACTGAATCAGTTAATACAATCTTTCTTTTTAACTGACAAAAGCATTTAAGGCTGTGCATTTTTCTCCATATGCTCAAATATGGAGTGTTTTTTATTACCTATACTTTTAGAAGTTTTACAATTTTGATTAGTGCTTAATTTAAGTTGTTTAAGAAATAAGTTTTTTCTATGTCCAGATTTATAGATACATTCATTTACATTCAATTAATTTTGAATTTTATTGTATTTTTATCAGAGAATATTGTCTCTACCACCTGTGATGGTTCATTTTATGTATCAACCTGACTGGGTCATGTATTACCCAGCTATGTGGTCAAACATCATTCTGGATGTTTCTCTGACAGTGTTTTGGGTGATATTAATGTTTAAATTGGTACTCTTTGAGTAAAGTCCATTGTATTCCATAATGTGGGTGGGTCTCATTCAATCATAGAAGCAATTAAAGACCTAAATAGAACAAAAAGACTCGTCTTCCCCCAAGCAAGAGAGAGCTCTTTAGCAGACTGCCTTCAGTCCTCCTCCTGCTTCTATACCCCATTGCCATAGCACTCGAGCTGGAATATTGGCTCTCCTGGATATCTAGCCTGTTGGACTTGCCAACTTCCAAAATCATGTGAGTCAATTCCTTACATTTAATCAATCAATCAATCAATCAATCAATCTCTTTATCCATATATGTATGTGTATGTGTGTGTGTATGTGTATGTTGTGTGTACACACATAGCACACACATTCTATTGCTGTTGTTTCCCTGGAGAATCCTAATAAATCACCAAACGTTTTACTCTAAATTCCCCTATTATCGTTTGTTTGCTGATTTTTTTTTTTAAATTTGAGGAGCTCTTGTGAACAATATTTTCTCAATTTGTCTGCGTTTAAAGTTTTATAACTTCATGACATCTCTACTGACTATAAAATTTGTAAATGGTCTTACTTTTTCATATTTTTTATTGTCTTTTTATCATCTTATGTGTTTTCCACTGTCTTCTGGCATTGAGTATTACCAGGTGGAGATCTGAAGCCAGCCTTATTTTTCCTTTTACAAATATCTGGTTATTTTTCCTTGTTTTGCTTTGTAGTTAAACTCTGGTAACTTTACTAGCATATGTCTAGCTGTTGAGCATCCTATGTTTGCTTTGGCATATAATGTGTCTTTTTGATATATAATAACAAAGGGCATTGCTTGCCACTTATTAGCTGAGGCTTGATAAAATTACTTAACTTTCATGCATTTCTTCATCTGACTAATAAGGGAAGTAATTGGATTTACCTCCTGTTATTGTGTGTATAGTTTTTTTCTTTTTTATACTTAGTGGTATTTCATTGTAAGGGTATATACCACATTTTCTTTATTGTAATCTGTGTAAACAGTTAATTTCTATTACTTTTTGCTTGCTTTACTTCTATTTTGTATTTTCATTATTGGATATTCTGAGGTGTTTCTTACCTTTTGTGATTCTTCAAATTTCATCTTTCTATATGTGATATTTTTCTTTTTTTTTTTTAACTTGTTCTTGTCTTCTACCAGTTATTAGTGTTATCTTTCCCTATTAATCCTGTCTCTGCCCTAAGTTCTTAAATTTGTCCTTTTTGAATTTCCTTTATAGAAGTAATAGTTTAGTTTTCTTAATTTTTAGTGATATGCTTGGCAATGCTCTTTATCTGTTATGTGGAAACATTTTCTGAAGAGTATACATTCATTAATTCAATCATTCACATATTCAACAATGTGTTTTGAATTTCTACACTGTAGCAGGCACTGAGAAAAAAGCAGTAAATAAAAAAGAATAAAATTTAAAAACTTTTGAAAATATATACTGGCGCAGAGGTCATGGTCTCTCCTATTTAAGAGATGTAGTTTTTGCACTTCTGTGATTCTCTCTCCTTTCTTGATGCTGTCAGAGAACTGTCCTTCCATTTTCCTCTTGAACTCTCCGCCTTCTTGTCTTGATTTATTCTTGTATGTCTTCTATTCATCTAAGCTCCTCCTAGAAGCCTTCACATGTACGATGAAAGCAGCTTATTATAGCCACCTCCTAACAACCCTAAAAATTGAGTTTACAGGGTAGTAGTGTTCCTTTTCCTTGATGCTTTGGTGTGATTTTCAGAAAGACAAGGGGAAATACCCTTATTTAGATAGTGTGATAGTTAATTTTATGTGTCAACTTGGCTAGGCTATTGTGCCCAGTTAGTTGGTAAAATAACAGTCCATAGGTATTGCT
>NW_011888887.1:1292049-1300439 GCF_000151845.1 Pteropus vampyrus | reverse complement strand
ATGGGGTTCATGACATCTTTGAGTGGAGACAGGAACATTCTAAATATCTTTCCTACACATGAACATACTTATTATTTTGTAAGGCATTCTTCAACAAAAATATGCATTTGTAACCAGAAATATATCAGACAGATATAGTTTAAAAATGATATTAAATGTAATAGATACATAATGATATCTTATATTCTAGATCCCTATTTCAAAATTCTTAGACATTCAGGCCAGGGTCATTAGAGCAGACTGGGGGCCTTAAATTTAATTCCGGGTTCAGAAAAGTTCAAGAGTCATAACAAAGTACATAAATCTTAATCATTAAAAATATAATTAGAGTAGATATCTTTTTTAATGTCATTGTTTTGTGTGATTTTGTGTTCATGTTATTAATATAGGCTATGGCAGTATTCTAAATAAATATAATATGTAAAACTATGAACAGTAGCTTTTTAAATTATAGGTTAAATAACTGCAACTTAAGAGAATTATCTCCTATAATATCCAAAGTGAGAAATTGTACCTAACATAAGTTAACTCTATTGAAACACATTTATTCATAGCATAGATGAGAAACTTATGTTTTCCAAAGAATCTGTATAATCAGAATTATCAGATATTTATTATTAGAATTACCCCACAGGCTTGCTCTATGAAAGAAAGAACACTTTCTGAAATGATCCCATAGTGCACACTGCTTTGAGAAGTTTCATATTCTTGAATCTGTGCTGTTTTATAACTATTGATGGCCAAATCATTTACATAAGTGTTAGGTTGCCTTACATTTTTATTGTATTTATTCATAAAATTCTTGGTGGCCATTAAGAGTATATATGCTCCCCTAACTTAATGATTGACAAATTAAGGAGTTAAAACTGAGGTTTCTGAAGATAACATAACTGAGTATGAAAGATTATTAGATGCCAATTTCTTACTTGATAGTACATTGTAAAACCTTCAGAGACAATGTACTCACCACATAGATGACACTTTATGGACTATGGTTCTCCTACACAAAAAGAGCATCCTATAAAGGGATTAAAAAATGGAGGAAATAAGCATAAATTCGCCTATGGGTGATTAAATAAAATATTCAGATATGAGACTTAGATTTGTAATATGCTGGAAGAAATTTCAACGGGAACTTTGTTGTTTACTACGTGAAATTTTCCAAAGATTTTCTAGTCTTTTATTTTATGACTTCTCAAACTCGTACCAGAGAAATTCTATGAAAGTCCTTTAAATAAATTATGAGAGAATCTCCATTTGGAAAAACAAAAACAAATTCTTTAAGACTTCCTTTAATTCATATCCATGAGCCAGAAAGTCTGTCAACATTTAAATGTGCTATGAAGAATATATAGTGGATTTTAATATCAATTTCTGTCCCACTTACGTGTGTAGACAACAAAATGTCTTATATTTGTTGGATCTGCTCTGGACTTTATTTTATGTGTTCCAGATTGCTCTTGTCTCTGGATGTCTTGCTCAAATATCTCTTCTTGCTTCAGAGAAGATAGTGCTGGTTTTTCGAAAGTGTTTATGTTTACATATTCCAGAAGCTCTCAAACCAGGTAGATCAGAGTTTACTAGGACACATTTTAACAGTGCCAAGAATCCAATCAAGGAGATTCTCATTTATTAGTAGAGTGGGAATGCATTTGAAAATGGGCACAGCTAGTAATTATGATAACCATTGTCTTATACTTATTTCATAGTTCAATGTTTAACTATTAAATATATTAATTACTTCCAATGGCAAGACAATGATCTGTAATACATGGTCTGGCTGTTTTATTGCCAGTCTTGTTCTTCAATTTGTTCCTGTTCCTTCAGCATCATAACACTCACTTGCTATGCTAACAAACAACTCCCTACCATCCCCCCTATCTCTGCCACCTCTCTCCCCTAGCAGCAGCTCAGCAGGTTTTCTGCTTAATCACTTCAAGACCAAGAACATGTGAGCTGCATTGAATGAAGCTTGTAAACAAATGATATAGCTCTACTTGATTACTACTCACAACAGTTGCCCGGTATATGATTTTTCTAATTATCTCCCCTGTGGTGGACATTAGCCCCTGTTTGGTGTTCGATTATAACATCTACATATCTTAGTCCCCAAACATTCCTCAGGGATATACTATTAGAATAACCATGGAGTAAAGTGCCAGGAAAGCTACTCCTTTTGATGACTTCTTTTTCCGTTCATGTTAAGTTGGACTATTGTTAAGAGAGGAAGGCTGAAGGAACAAAGATGAATCAAATGCATTAATTTTTTGTTAAATACTTTTCAGAATTTTCCCCAGATAACAACAAAAAGTAAATGTCATCTTAATTCGTTATGTATTTTCCAGATATGCAAGCATCATAACTAAGGAATGTTCTAAATAAGCTTGTTTATTTTCTGCATACAAATTATAATTTTTTAAAAAACTTTTTTTTTTGTTGTTAAGGGACTGTTTTAGGTACATATTTCCTTAGGATCTGAATCAAGACTTGATTATAATAATATTATGTTTAAAGTAATCGATGTTACTGAAGTTCTTTCAGAAAATCTCCTATTAAATGTTGGTCAATATGTATTTTGCATTTTTATAGAAAATAGCATATTTCATTTTTACTATTATTTCAGCTTTCTTGACAAATTTATAAAAGAGAAAGTGATTTCCTAAAAAATGTTGAATTTGGAAAAATATTAATATTCTTCTCAGGTTCTCTGTCCCAAAAGGAGATACTATGGAATCATTTTCTTTGAGTGTCAAATTTTATTGATGATCTTAGTCAGAATCATTTATACTTCGCAGTTCCCTAGCACATGTCATTAATAGGGAGCTGCTTCCTTGCTTGCATGAATGTTTGATTTCTTTTTCTAGTTAAATAGTTATCCAAATGCAAAATCTAGTGCTTAGGGTAATCATGTGAATTTATCGCCATCGCTTGAATGCTGGGGCTTTCAGAAATGAAATTGAATAGATCATATTTCTCCATAAATGTAGGTTTTACATCTGAGATAGATCTAATATTGATAATCTCTTTATTTAACTGTTTCAAAATGCCATATGTGACTGAAAGTAACAGAATGGAAATAACTATGTTTATAGCAAATAGAACAGAAAATGAAAGGAAGATATGCAGAGCTTCTCACTGAAGTGAGCATCATATGAGTGCTATAGTGCAGCAGCACTAAGGGCAGCAATCAGCTTTTGAAGGAAGGGATTAGAATGCACCTAAATGTAGGATGAGGAAATTAAATGGGAGAAATATATTGGCTATTTTCAGATGCCCAGAATCTCCCAGAAGGGATAACTTGAAGATTAAATTAAAACTAATTTAAAACTGGGGAAAATGCCTGTTGATTTATTTCAATGATTTTATATAATAAAAAGTATATCTACAAGGTCTCATTTTCCCAATATCCGCCATTGTCGCATTTGTATTATTGCAAAAACAATGGCTCAAGGTGCATTAAAATTTCAATTTAAGAGACCTTACTTATTCTAAAACGGATTCTGATTTTGCCTTTTTCTTAGTCTGTATTCATTCATTTATCCCACATGGTCTTTGCAAGTGAAATTAAAGAGAAAGTGCTATGGACTGCATTGTGTTCCCTGAAATTTCTAATTTGAAGCCCTAACACCTAATGTGACTATATTTAAGGGTTGAGTTTTTAGAAGGTAATTGAAGATAGGGTACTAGTCAGATGGGATTAGTGGCCATGTAGGAAGAAGAAGAGAGAGCGATCTCTCTTTATTCCACCATGTGAGAACAGTGAGAAGATGGCTGTTTGCAAGCCAAGAAGAGAAACCTTGCCGTAAACTGATCATGCTGGCACCCTGAACTTGGATTTTCCAGAATCTAGGACTGTAAGAAAATACATTTCTGTTTTTTAAACCACCTAGTCTATGATATTTTGTTATAGTAGTTTGACTAGACTAAGACAGAGAGCATATTCATTCCAAATACATGCTTGTGCTCAGATGACAGGATAATTATTTACCATTTCATTTAGTTTCCTCACTGTTTCTAAAATACTTGAATGTTTTAGCAGCCATGGTGGTGACAGATCCACAGAGAAACTTTCTAAAGACAATAGTCAGTCTGCATTTGTTCACCATCCTGCACTAATTTGCCAAATTTCTCAGAATACAGGGGGATTCTGCAATTAAAAACAAGCAAGCAAACATAAAAGCCCTGTTTGAAATCTCAATTAGAATAAAATCAAGTTATCTAAAGAAATATTGGGCAGAAAATATATACCTGCAAGAAATCTTTGAATTTTATTCTATAGAATTCAAAATTTCTAGTTATTCAATTTTTAACTCAAGTGCCAGGATGCCTGTATTACTGTGTCTGAGATCTGGAAGAGACCCAAATCTTACATTTATTTCTAAAGAAAAAGGCAGAGTTTTCTTTCAGTTAGAATTTGGAAAGTTATTATTTACCACTCTGATCCAAATATATTTATACAAATGAGTAGGTCACCCAGGATAGGTATAATTAAGACCAGAGCTTTAAACTCCATATCAAATTCTGGAGGTATCATAAAATTCATAATAAAGCCAATTACTACTGTGTTCTTAAGCAACCCTACATACCACAGCAAACAGACAGAGAAAAAGTATACAAACTGTATGTTAAAAAATAAAAATATACTTTTAAATTATGACATAAAAATAATTTGAAAATAAAACCAAACCTTTTAAATTTCATCACATTAGAATTTATTCTTATGTTTACACCTATATTCATTCATCATACATTTAATGTACCCACTATGTACTTGTCACCTTGTCAGGCTTTAGGCATAAAAAGAATACAAAGATGGCATCCCTGTCATTAAGATTTTCTATACAAAAAAAGTGGCCAATAGCTCTGAGATTTGATAAATTGAAATTTGATCTCAAGTGAGCCATGTAGATATTGTTATGAAATTCATTCAGTTGTACTTTGCACTATTGAATTCTTTAAATATGTTGCCTTTTATGAAAATCAGAAAGCAGATACTTCATTTAACTGAAAAAAATAATGTGTAATAATTATTATTGGCTCCAAGATCGAACAAACTTAAGACTATCGTGACGATTTTGCCTCTTATTAATACTGGCAAAGAAACTATACACATCACTAGAGTAGGACTTTTCCAATGTGATTATGCTTTTCTACCTCTAGAGAGGATCTTTTTCTGATGGATTCATTAATAGGTGTTAAACACAGAGGGGAGCTAGGAGGAACAGACAAGCATGGCTCTTGTTCTCCTTTCACCACTCTCTCTTTTTCTCTTCCTGTAACTTGGGGAAAGATTTGTTTATGTAAGTAGCATTGGAGACTAATTCATGGTATTACATGGTTTATATGTACCATCTATTTGGACTTCAGCCTTTCACTTTTCTCATTTCTGCTTCTCTGTTTGCTTCTCTACACAACTCATTTCTTATATTGACCTTTAGTAGGGACTGCCCTGGTTTGAACACAGTTAAAATATACATCTTCACAAATGCATTCTATTACATTATGGTAAAAGTAGTAACAATATCTAATACTCACTGATGAGGTATTTGCGATATACCTAAATATTGTACTAATTGATTTTATGTGAATATCTATCCCGTTCTTTCAGGCACATTTATCAGACCCAACACTTTGATGATTTAATCTATTTTTGCCAAAATCAAAACTATATAGATATATCCTAGATTTAGGCAGACTTATTAAACTTGAGTAATACAGTTCTTCAGTGTCCATCTAAATTTCTTATCCCAAGTTCTCATATTCCTCAGTTTTAGCTTAGTTCCCATAATTCTTTCAATAGACACAGATTTAACAAAATTATAAATTATTCCTTGAACAGTATTCTTTTCCTGTTCTTCGCATATTTTGGGATCTGTTCTTCCATTGTGTGATTGAGTAACATGTGAGGAAGTTGTTAGCAGGATGATATATAGGTGCTAGATGGGCACTGAATCCTAGTTCACAAATTACTGATTGTTTTGATCACTTGGTTTATCTTTTGTAGACTTGAATTGAAAAACATTTCATCTTTGTGAAGTTGATATCTAAGAAGAGGGCTTGGGAAATAGATGTGCTGGGTTTCGGTCTTCCCTTTCGGAACTACCTTTCTGGTTTGGGAAACCTCAGTTTGTCTCTCTGCTTCTTCATCTTTAATTAATGTTTCTAGACTATATTAATGATAAGTTGTACTTCCTTGATTTTCCTTATTTCCATTTTTCAAGAGCAGTTAAAATGAGCCAACTTTTGCAGTTCAGTTTAAGGGTTATAGCAATTTAGAAAGACTCATTCAGTGATCTGTGTGGAAGTAGTCAGCTGGTACAGCCTTGTTCATTTTGCTTCCCAACTGGCAAGGCATTGCTCTTATACAAACCCTGAAAGGATTTTCTAGAAATGCCATCTTAGATATTGGTAGAACTTCAGCCAGTCCTTAGGGTCTGCCTTATGGTTGACTCTAGTGTAAATATTGGGTTGTCTTTCTCTATATGAATTATTTAGAACTGTTTTCATTTATACTATTTGACTGCCTCATTCAAGTGAACTGAAATCTCTATATAAATGGTCCCATTGAAGATCTTTGATGCTATTTGAATCACCTTAATTTCACCGTTTTTTGCTTGCTATATTGCTTATCGAGATGACTAAATCTAGGGATAGAATTTGTTCATAACTTTTATAGGCTAGGATTTACTTCATTGTTTTTATTCCTTTGTATTAGAAAATTACAAAGAACAGACCACAGTGGACAGTTCTGGTTTCTTTGATATTTAAAATTCAAAATTGAGGCAATAAGAAAATTATTGTGTGTGTATATTTTAATGTTACTGCATAATTAATGCATTCTAGTGAAAAGGAATATAAAACATGTACATTAGAATATTCAACTAACTCTCTCCTTGTGGTAAAAACCAAGCTTGCGATAATTATTTTCTTTGTAAAAGAGGAAGAAAAGAAATCCAAGCATTACTACTATTGAATCATAAAACAACAAACTATCTCTTTCTCTGTGGCTTTCATCCATATAATTTACAGTGCAAATGCAATTTTTGGTACACAAATGCTTCTATATTGAGAGAGCTGTGTGGAAAAAAGAATGCCTAGATCCAATTTTCTTGCCAAACAAAGAAAACAAAATCCTTCCCCATCTTCTGTATTATGTGAGTGCCAATAACGCCTCTTTGATGGTAGCTTTGTGTTGTATTGTGTTTTTGCTTTTAATTAAGATATATTGGGTAAAATAATGCTTCATTGTATTGTACAAAATACTGAAGCATGGGCTAATTACAGCCTTCAATGGGATTCAGTATAGACCTCATGTTACTGTCTCATGCCTATTTTTTAGTGTTTAGCAAAGTGTTCTGATGTTATATTTTCTCCTGGGGTTTTCTTTTTAGCTTCTCTTCATCCAAATGAAAAGCAATGACCCCAACCTAAAATGTTAATTAAATGGCTACCTCGCTTGTTATAAAGTTTTTATTTAAAAATATTCTTATATTTTGGATGCCAAAATTCAATTTTGCCCCATATGGCCCCTTTCACACTTGTTTTTAGAGGGCATAATTTTCGCAGAAGGCAAAATTCCAAGTTAGCAAAAAAGCAGGTTGGGAGCCAGACAAACATGGAAGAAATGTCACCCTCATCTTTATTTAAACCTGATTAACCTTTTTAATTTAGTCATTAAGTTTTATTGAAAATGAACCAAATACAGTCATTAGTTGTGGAAAGAGAATGGAATCAATTTAGACATTAAATTAAAGGATAAAGTCTCTAGAACTTCTAGGTAAAGACAAAATGGTAGATTGCTCATTGCAAATCGATTATAAGGGAAAAATATTATCCATATTGAAATTTATCCAGATGGCAATCTATTTGAGTTTGCAATAAAACTCTAATAATGCCTAGTATATATTTTCCCCTTTTCTAGATGTCTGCAATTTCTTTTGTTGTGAATATACTGCAAACATTATTAGAGTTCATACAAGTATCTAATCTTTTGTTGAACTGCATTGGATTAAAATGGTAATTGTAATTGTACTTGCCATTTTCATCTGCATGCTAAACACAATGGGCCTATTAAATTATTGCCTGAATATGTATAATGTTTAATAATGTATTTTCAAAATTGTTTTTTTCCAAGAGCAATAACAGCGATATGCAAATATATATGTTATAAAGTGCTTACTGTGTATGATTACTTGGATCATCTCATTAAACTCTTACAACTACCCAATGGTATCATATGGATACAATTGACTTCTCATTCTGTTCCAGGAATACAATGTGCTTCTCATCTAATTTCACATTTAATATATACATTACCTTCCTTTACCCTAGGAAGTTGGAATTTTTAAAAAGAGAAAACTGAAGCTTTGAAACTAGTGTACGGTGAACAG
>NW_011888887.1:1259075-1289304 GCF_000151845.1 Pteropus vampyrus | reverse complement strand
GGTCTGCTAGACTACTGTGTAACTTAGAGAGCCCTCTGAAAGCTCTCAGACAAAATTATTTAAATCAATAATTAATAAAGAAAGTAGTCTTCCTCTGCCTAAATAATAGGAGGGCATATTGTGATTGCTGTAGTTTTGCTTTTTTTTTGAGGAAGATATTATAATAAAATAGCACAATTTGGTAATAATCGTCATGTTTCATAGTGGAAACATGAGTCAGACATATCTAAGGACCAATTCTATCTTCTTATTTAGTAGGTAGTGTTGTTGGCCAAGACAGACCAGGAGGACTTCACCAGATCTTTTCGCCTCGAGTAGGTATATCAATATCTATGAACAAAATGCATTTTAGTTGGGAGAGGGGTTGTCTGCTCAGTTATCAATATCTGTAAATCTAATTGCCTTTATGTTTTTATCAGAGTAACAATCACACTTAGGCCAAAAGTTAATTCTAGATGCACATTTTTCATTATACTTTCTTTTGTTAAAATGTTTTTCATTATCCAAATAGTCATCTTCATTTTCTAAAACTATACACTGTAAAACATTTTTAAACAAATACATTCCATAGGACTTGAAATAATGGAGACCACTCTTACTCTTTGATGTGCCAGAAGTCTGTCTAAATTGAATATGGTCAATATATAATATTGTTACCAAAAAACAAAATATTTTACATTATTTACTGATTGAATTTGGTAAGCTGTAGATTTTTTGATGTTTGTAATATAGTTTAACCCCTTTCACCTGAAAAATGTTACTTCTCAAAATCTTTCTTCTAAAAATACATAGTAAATTTAAACAGGTTTGATAACAGAAGTAAAACAAAACAAAAAGCAACAAAAAGGATAAAAAACAATTTATTATCACAGCAAAGTCTCTTATGTCTTCCTTTTGAGAATTATATCACAAGAAGGATAAATTACTCGAGACAAGTACTAGAAAGAAATAAGAATGGAAAAAAGCACACCATCGCTTACAATTGCTAGCACTTGCTTAATTGCAAAAGAAAATGTCTATATATAAACACATTTTTGGGTGTAAAGCAAAAATATTTTTCTGTATAGAATGAAATTTAAATTGGATGAAAAAACATTTTGTTGAATTAGAATGTAGTTAATCCTTTTTTCCTCAGAAATCAGGGTTTAATCTCAGAGTATGTTTCATGAATCTTAAAGACATTAACTCTCCTGGGTCTCCCACTTCTTTTAGTTTCAATTTTTGTAATTGCCTGCACATTATATCCTTAATTTAGTATTTTCTCCCTTTTAACCCTTGACAACATTCCTCTACATATAGCAAAATGATTTTTGCCTAAGTTAGAAGAATAAAGGATAAGAAACAGACTGCACAGGCCCTGCACACTTCCACCAGGTCTACATATCTCAATTTGCCTGACTCTTCTCCTTTCAAGTGCAATCTAAATATTTTCAGGGCAGAGTGCGATGAAGATATCAAAGATGGTTCTTATAACATGTAAATAAACCACAAATAAACTTGCTTTTTTTCCTATCTTTACCCATCCCAAATATATATATAAACAATATCTGGAATGTTCTCTTTACTCAGGTTTTTATGAAAACATCAAACGAAGACTGTATTGAGAACTACCATAACCCTCACTGTTGAAGGAGGCCTATATAAATTTAATATCTATATATATAGGTTATATATAGATATTTAATTATATATACACACATGCACACATGCATGAGCACATATACCTTGTACTCTAAGAAAGGAATTGGTGGCATATTCTAAATGTAGCAAACACTGCTCTGCTTTGGAGGGTGTGAAATGTCAGGGAAATAGGTTACTACTGGGGTTATGCTAGTGTAATATGGGTTTTGCTTCTGTTCTTATGGCTTCTAAAGATGATTCTCTTGACTTTCCAGGAATTCATGAGCTAAAAACTCTCCTTTTGTTTAAAAGTAGCTACAGTGACTTTATGTTTATACTAATGACAAATGCTTTGTCTATACAATATATTATTAGCATATTTATAATTTGGATGATCAGAAAGTTTATTTCATTTAAAATATGTCCATTTAAGCATAGAAGAAATTATGTGATGGAAGCTTTGAGTTGTCTCAGTGCCACATCCTCTATTAACAACCCTAACTGCAAAAATTTAATTATTTAATGTACTTAAAAAAAATTCTTTGTGACTGAAATGTACCTTATGTAATTCAGAGTTTGATTTTTTATTTTGGATATTTGACCTTCAAAGCCATCTGAATGAATGCATTATATGGCCAACTAAAGGAGTCTTCCATATTCATGTGGGTTTTTTGCCTTCTCTGCTCCACTTGTGTCTTGTCCTGTTTTATGCTGCAGACATAAATGTTACCCCTGCTCTAGTGATGGGAGGAGGGTTAAATTTTTATGTGGCAAAATGAGTCTCTTCTTGTCATCTGAAAATGGCACTTGCTTCTGGCTATGAAACAATTACATAAGTATAAGCCACACACTTTTCATTGAATATTATTAAATTTTTTTTTTGTCTTTCATTTACCTCTATTCTCACTGCTGCAAGCTCAGTACTTATTTAATAATTACATGCTTATTGTTTTGCAGGTTTCCTCATTAAGTAATTTGGTGGGAAATTATTTACTTCACATATAATACAAAATATGATTATTTAAATTATTTTCTATTTATTTAATTTGTAAGAATCAGCAACCATACACACACTATATATATCTTTTAGAGCTAAAGTTAGCTACAGGCACTGAAGAACATAGCCTATATCATGGTCAGAAAGTCTATGCATTCTTCTAATCTGTTTATTCTCTATTTGTAGGACTGATAACATGGAATGGGACAAAAATAAATGAGGACAAAGCCATTTTGAAGAAAAAAGATAGTTAAATTTTCTGTATTCGCTGGTTTCCCACCCCCCAAATAGTATCTAGCTTGGTGCCTAGCACATAATAATCTCTCATTAGATGCTTTATAAGTCAATATACAAAATTCAATTTATTTTCTACAATTTTTTCTCTCCATCTTCTAAAAACGTACAACCTTCTTACAGTAGGATTTAGAATAAAGGAAATATTACCCACATATAGTTCACTTTAGAATTCTCTAGGCTTGTCAAGGAGTATTCCTTGTAGAATGTCCTATAAGTAGAATATCTGGATATAAAACTTTATTACACTTTATTTTATCAACAGCGTCCTTACCTACAATATGATTATTACATATATCTATCTATATATCTATATATCTATCTATATATCTGTCTATATACAAAGCATAATGTACTAAATATCAGTGCTCTAAAGATAAGTTCTTCAAGATCCTTGTCCTAGAGCTAGTTCCAGGTTAATGATGTAGATCTTAATAAGTGCTGGGGTAAATTAAAAGAGGGATAGAATTCCATGGGATGAGATGATAGAAGAAATCTTAAAGATGGAATGAGTCGACCTGTACTGTGAGGAAAAGGTAGATTTTAGCTGAGTATGGAGACAAATGACGGACATTTAAAAAGACATAAAGTGTGACAAAATAGTAAAATCAGGACACGCACAAATATTTTCAGGGATAATGCATTAAACAGTTTTCTTTGAATAAGTGTTTGATTGGGGAAATGGTAAGAAGTAGGTAAATTTAGACCATTGTGAGGAATTTAGATTTAGTTCTGGAGACAGATGGGGATCATTGACTATCTTGATTGCATAAAAGAATATTTTATGTGTTATTTCTGTAATATGAACTTCTTTCTCGAATAATTGAAGTATGCTGCTTCTATGATTAGAGTTTTGAAAAGACTCATCTTTGGCTGCCTTTATATTATGTTGTTCAATTACCATTTATTTAAGCTTTTAATTTGCTTTTTAAAGGAAGTATCTCTATACTTCATATTACTTGTTCTTATCCAACTTGCTGACCTCATAGAAATTCAAACTTGTTTTGTAAAGAACAGAGATAATGAGTATATCTTTTCTACATATAGAAGAAAGACAAATTAAAGCTGACAAATGTGAGCTTATAAACAGTGGTATTACATTATTTAATATATTAAGTTTTACTTCAATGAGACTTTTCTTTTAAAAAGACTGAATGCATCTTTGATGGCATTAGGAAAAGAAAAAGAAAAGCAAGCAGCCAGAAGTATGGAGCCTGATCTTTGGCTTTTCCATCCTAGCTGTGAATACTCATCAAAATTTCATGTGCAGTTTCCGAAGTCATTTGGAGTTCACCAAATCAAATTACCTCTCATATTACTCCTTTACCTATCCTTACATGTTGTTCTCCCTGCAAATATGGCATGATCAAATTTCTTATTGTTATACTTGTCTGGAGAGAGATATACATTATATCCAATCTCTTCATCAATTGGTACATTTAACATAATAAATGGTAGGTCCCTCTTTGTGATCCTGGGATAATATTGCCATTAGCAAGAATGTCTTCTTTTTATACAGACCTCAAGTAAACTATAGTTCCATAATAAATTGAGATATTCTTTACCTTCTTTTAGAATCTTGGTCTAAAAGCCATAGTTTGTGCAATTTCTTCTTCTTACCCTGAAAATTGAAATATTGTTCTAAAATATTTCACTAAAAAGGATAATTCCATAAAAAAGTCATAACTATCAAAATTTAATAGACTTTTTTTCATCCAAGGTGATTAATCTTTAATCAGCAAATGATCATTAGGCATTGTTTGGAGAATTTCAGCATACTGACATAACATAATAATGACACTTTCTAGCATCTTCCTTCCTATTTTAGAAAAGTCATTAAATCTTTTAGTTTAATTAAATGTCTACCTTGCTTGAAGCATATTTGAAAGGATTGTGGATACTTCCTACTGTTTTTGATTTCTGAGTTAACTACTCAATAGCCTGTAACTATTATTTTGACTCCTTTTGACCCAGAAAGTCTGCAACTTTTGTGAAGAATCTATATGTTTGTACTGAGCTCTGTTCTGTCATCAATTTTAGTATTGTATTAATAATTGTGAAATATGGCTACCTTTATTTTGCTATTTATAACTAATCTTTACCTGTAATTAGTTTATGTTTACTATTGTTACTTATGAGATAATATACCCAGGAAGGAAACAAATGCTAACATATCACAGTGCAATCCTGAAATGCCCTTTGGTGAATATATAAAAAAAAAATTCTGAAGTAATAATAACTGTAATGAATTAATATGTATTGAAAGGTTACAATGTTGCAGACATTTTGTTAAGCACTTTATAAGCACTGTCTCATTTAATTTTCAAAATAGCCTTAGGGTAGAAACTCTAACTTTACTTATTTTCAGATGAAGGAACTTAGACACAGAAGCTAGTATAGTGGAATGTGAAAATAATTCCAGGCTGACTCCAAAAAATGTTATTTACCAATTAGTAATGTTGAATTTTTTATTAGCCAATTAACTTATAATACTAGCCAAAAATAATCAATTAATCATATTAAGTTATAAGATTTGAATTTCATATTTTTTTCGAAGGAAAAGAAAAATAGTTTTCTAGTAATTCTTTTGTGATCCCTAGCAACAAATATTTCTTCATCCTCCAGCAAAAAAGAAAAACGTTCATCTGGTGCTCCTGTAGAATTTATAGTTCCTTAAGTGGAAAATCTCTGACCTAGACTGGATGTTCACTAAGGTCACTGATAACAAATGGGCCTGTCACACTGGGGTGGAGGAAGTAGGAAGTTTATGTCTGGGAGAACATGGAATAGCCAGAGACGGCAAATAACAGGTATAGGAAAAGATACATTGCTGATTTGGTTCCTTCCCCTTGTTCCCCAAAATTACTTTATGTGTTTGTGACACTGCCTTTTGTCATTGAGTTTGAGAAGGAGCAACACAGAGATCTTACTTATTATTTCTTCCATTATAAACTTCATATCTGCTTTCTACCCAAACACAGCCACTACAATTCTTCACACAATTTCTTTCTTCTCAACATGTTTTTACATGAAATAATTTGAACCTACACACTAATTTGTTAAAATCAACTTTAACATTTTTGTGGATTCCTTGAAAACATTTTCTAGATCTTAGGAAGGGAAAAATAGATATTAAAAATTGAATAATGAAGACATTTCACAAATAGGCAAAAGCAAGACTCTAATATAAGCAAGTATTACATGATAATAACTTAAAAAGTATTTACATTAGAGATGAAAATAATCTAAGTAACTTGATTTAGATATTAAATAGAAAAATCAATTATAATCCATTTAGTTATTGCATGCCAGTCTTCATTGTTTTAACTTTATTTTGTATTGAAATGTTTTAGAATTCAAAAGAAAGATCTCAAAGATTGTATTAGAGTGTGTAAACCTAACAGAGGCCCACAAATTCTCATATAGTGTTTTACTATATTTATAATGAAGGAGGAGGAGATGTTTCAATTGGAATATTGTTTAGGAACAGAAAATATGATTAAAATTAATATCAAGATGTGATACATTAGAGATTTAAGTATTCACAAGTTGACATATACAAAATATAAAGTACAGCATAGGAAATATAGTCAATAATATTGTGATAACTATGTATTATACCAGGTGAATACTAGATTTATCGGTGAAATCACTTCATAAGTTTTAGAAATGTCTAACCACTATGCTGTACACTTGAAACTAATATAGTATTGAATGTCATTGTAACTGAAAAATTTTTAAAATAATTTCAAGTATTAATTATTTAAATTTTTTTCAAGTTAGTTGCTATTTATTTTAGCCTTTCAAATTTTTGAATAAGGCCTAAGAGCTACATAAAACTGAAACTGACCATTTTATCATATTACAAAATTATTCAAGAATATATAAATTCAGAGTATGGATTCTAGTAAATATTATTCTTTCTAATATTTATAATCTTATAGAAAGAGTATTTTTGCACAGTCTGTAGGTGTCTTGAGGTAAAAACTTATTTAACAAAATAAGTTTCCCAGTGTCCACAAAAGACCGTATAATACTAGCAAATACATTTATAGTAAGTGAATAATATAAAAGTACATAAGGCTTATGCAGCATGTGAGAAGATATGAGATGACAAAATAAAAATATTTTCTGACTTATAAATGTCAGAAAGTATAATTGAACAAAAAAGGAAAGAAGAAAGCTATCTAGTGTGAAACTTGTTTAGTGAGTGATTTAAAATAATGTAGAGAGACTGGGAAAGAGAAAAAACTTCTATTATTACTTGGAAGAGAAAATAAAAAGCCCAACATCACAGAGCTGGGATGAAATGGGCCCTCTCGGAATAGCTGTTTAGAATGATGCTGGGTCACCATGTCAGCCTTGGCACCTCATTATCTAAGAGCTGTGTACACATACAAGAACTTCAGAGAAGAACAATGGATAAGATTATGAAAAAGAGGTTGGAAAAAGTGATATATAAAGCAAGATTAAAGGTACAAATTATTTTTGCAAGTTATAAGGAACAACTAAGTTAGAAAATGACACTGGTCTACAAATAAATAATAAGTGGCAAGGCTAATTACTGAACATATTTAAAGGGGTTAAAGGGATGAAATTAAATTTAAGGTGAGTATTATGTGTGTGAGAATCCTTTTGTATGAAATATATAACAGGCAAAATATATAACCTTATGAGAAAAGCTACCTCATATTTGAGCTTCCTATGAATTCACATTCTAGGAGACAACCTGGATGAACACAAGAGAATTTCAAATTTGAAAGAGTAGGTCCATAAGCCTTATGCACTTTAGTTAAACTGCAGCTGTTGTTTGAATGAATGGGATCTCCCAGGTCACCACCAATAACCAGAGCACAGAAGCAAAAACAAATCAGGGTTTCTGGTCAGCTGTACGGAGGCAGAACTACTAAAAAGTTAGTCACATGAGAAACTGATTAAACTAGAACGGAGTAGAGACTGAGAAACTGGGGAAATGTGTGTTGTTAGATAGACGGAGGGTATGTTCTACCAGAATTGGATGGATTCCAAAAGGGTACATGCTGCCACTGAACTGGATCATCTGTGTTCAGAAAGGAGGAGGTTTGGTAAAAGAGAAGTGTTTTATATAAGAAAATCCTACAAGAGGGTTAGAACATTCAATGCATATAGCAGATGTGAAGTAGAAATGAAAGAAGCTGATTTTCTTGACTCTGTCATAATAAAAAGGGGAGGGGGATTGGGAGAGAGAGAAAGGGCAGGAGGGCGAGTGGGCAAGTGAGCTGGGATAAAAATTGTCAAGTGACACATTGTCTCAATATGAAAGAAGCCAAAGCGGTAGTTGAGATAATGGCAAACAAGAGAATGCACGCCCCATTTGAAGAGGAAATACTATTTAAATCCGCTAGAATACTGCCATATGGTAATATATACCTACCTAATGTTGCCTCATCTCCCGATTTTCAAGAGAAGGTGAAATAAGAATTTTTAAATTGGGCAATTGATTACCGAAGAAAACTAACCAAGTGCTCTGTGTGAATTTAAAGAAATGTCACTCAGGTTCAAGGCCCCTATTGTTTCTTGCTATATATTATGATGGAAAATTACATAGGTTATTAAGATGAGTAAAATCGCTTTTTTAAGAAATCAAGTCCACCTATAATAATTTTCTTACCTCCTTAGGGAGAGAATGAAAAGATACAGAAAGCTCATCTTCACCATTCTCCTCTTACCTTGAGAAAATGTTTAAGGATAACTACCATCTGAATTTAAAATTTTAAAAAATGTAATCTGTTTCTAAAACACTCAATCACCCTTGGGTCTTATTTTTTACTTGGGCTACTAATCAAGAAAGGTGGCACCATGATTTAGACATACTCTCTACTTAAAACCCAGTGCATTGTTGAATAAATCATAAGTAAAAGGCATAGAAATTAGAAAGTAACCAACCAAACTGTTCATATTTTTCAACAAAATATCTACATTGAACCCTCCCTCAATTTTACATAGAAAGTATTAGAACAAAAAGAGAAATTAGCACTACTCTTGAACCCGAGAGTCGACATAAAAGTCAATAGCATTTCTATACAAAACTAATAACTCATTCAAAATATATAATAGAAAATATTCCTATTATTAATAATAACAAACTATGAGATATGTAGAAAGGAACCAAGCAATAATATAACCAACTGTTACAAACTAATTACAAATATATGAAGATACCTAAATATCAAAAATAATATAGATAGGAAGGCCAATTGATATCATGAGAATACATATTTTCCCTTAAATAATCTATAAATTTGATTTCCAGTCAAAACTGAAATAGTTCTTTAGAATCTTTTAAAATGATCCTAAAATTTCTCTGGGAAACAGAAAACAAGTAAGATAATTTTGAAGGAGAACAATATGTGAAAGATATCTCCTACTAGATATCAAGATTCATTTGCAGCTTTAGTAATTAATATAGTATGTACTGATAGTGACAGGAGTTAACAGAATCACAAAATAGAATAGAGAAAAAATTTGCACATATATTGAAATAATATATTACAGAAGTAGCATTGCAAATGAATAAAAAAGTTATGGAGTAGTTAGTAATTGGTGGTGATAAAAATAAAGATTCATATAAGAACATAAATTTAAAGCCCTTTCTCAAACAACAGAAAAATAAAATGTCTACTTGACTAAAACAATTGTCAAAAGCAAGTCCTTAAAACTTTGAGAAAAAATATTACTAAGACCTTAGTTTAGGAAAAGATTTCTTAGAAAATAAATTAAAAAGCCCAGACACAAAGAATATTTATTAAAATTAAATATTTCTGTTTTTTAAACATCATAAACAAAGAGAAAGACAAACTTCACACTAGAAGAAATTATTTCCAAGGGATATAATCAGTGTTTGAGAGACATGTGCACTCCAACAAATCAATAAAAGAATGACATAGGATCTATTAGAAAGAAAAATAAGGGATATGCACAATGTATTCACAGAAAAGAAAATCAGAATGTCCAATAAAACATGGAAAATGCCAAATATATTAGTAATCCAAAAACTGCAACTTAATGCCACAATGAATGATTGTTTCACATCCATCAGAATAGAAATAAACGGTCTTGCAAGAGCAACCTTGGTCAAGATTAGATATGTGGGATTTTCAAATTCTGAAGAGTAGTAAAGAAATAGAGGACATTTTTGACAACTTCAAGATGGATAGTAACATAATCTATGACCCAGCTATATCTTTTAGAGAAACTCACCATGTGGCCATATTTATGAATGAATATGTGAAATCTCACAAAAAATATTTTGAGCAAAAAAGGGGCAACCTCAAAAATGATATATTCAATATGACCATTTATGTGAAGATTAAAACTCAATATTTTAAAAATATTAATGAATATATAAATATGTAATAAAAACAAATATGAGTGAACATGATAAATGTTAATATTAATTCTACCTGGGGTGGGAATTAGAGAAACTAAATCGAAAAGACATATAGAATATTTTTTGATAGTAATTATACTTTCTATATCTTTAAAAATGATATAAATGAATGTAAAATCGTTTTCCTAAATGTTGTTTATGAGTACATGGCCAAAATAAACAGTGGATGTTCATGACCATTCTATTTTTATATAAATGTTTGAAATATTTCATAAAAATACAAAATAAAACATCAGTTATGACCTTAGCCCATTTAATCACAAAAAAGAGGGTGACAGAGTCAATGGCCATGCTATCCTGAATAAGCCTGATCCTGTCTGATCTCAGAAGCTAAGCAGGGTTGGGCCTGGTTAGTACTTGAATGGGAGACCACCTAGGAAGATCCAGGAGCTGCAGGTGTAAAAAATAAAAAAGTAAGGGATTTCGAGCTGACAAGGTCCTTGCAATCTGTGTGATCAACTAAGGGTTGCCTTGCCTTAAAAAAAAAAAAAGGAGGATGATAGAAACATACACATATAACACCAGCAAAAAGGGAATTTTCAAATAATTTTGCTGTGGAAAAAGAAATAAGAACACTCTCATCTCTTATTTCTCTTCCCTTCCCTCTTTTCCTCCCTGAAGTCTAGAGAGATGATAAAAGAACGTAAAAAAAAAAAAAAATCTAAATGTGTGTATGTCTCTCTAAGAACTGCTTTGACTCAGTAGAATATATATTTTGTTAATATTTTATCATCTATTTTGAAGTGCTTTCTAATTTGCCTTGTGATCCTTTCCTGCCTGTCTCCTCCCACCCTCCTCCTTCTCTATCTCCTCTGTCTCTGTCTCTGTCTCTGTCTCTCTCTCATGTTTGGAGGTTTTTAAAAAGTATGGCATACTTATTAGTTTCTAATAAAATTTGTTATTGTAAGTTAACATATTTAATTTTATTTCAGTCCTTTGATATTTATTGAGACTTGTTTTATGGACCAGCTTAAAGTATAACCTGTTGAATGTACTATTACACTTGAAAAGAAAGCATATTTTCTATTTTTTGGATGTCATGTTCTTTAAATGTGAATTGCAATAAGTTGGTCAATAGTGCTATACAAACCTGTCATTATTAACGTTTTTTCGTCTAATTTTCTACCAAATACTGAAAGAGAAATGTCAATTTCAGCAACTATGATTGTGGATTTATCTATTTTTTTCCTTTAGTTTTATAAATTTTTTGCAATGTGTATTTTAAAGTTCTGTATATTTTCTAGAAGATATAATTTTCTAAGGCACTAGGGGCATAGAACTTAGAAATTTAATATCTTATTGGCGAATTGATTTTTAGAAAATCAATTTTAGAAAATAGTCTATTACTAACATATTCTTTGTTTTGAAGGTATTTTTTTTTTTGAATGATCTTATGACATTTTTCTTGAGTTTAGGGTTTGCATGTTGAATATTGAAAGTGATTTTTGTTTTTCATACATTTTAGTTGTGGCATATTGTTGCAATAAAATTTGATCTGGGCTGCTTATGTACCCCCACTGAGGCTATAAGAAATATGTCCCCTGGCTGTTTGAAAAGAGGTATTCTGTTTAAGAGAAAGGATTTTCTTTACCATCTTCTCAAACGTTTAGGATTTTTGTCCTCCCAAGGTTAGGTCTTGGGTTTATGATTCTTCCCACCATGTCCCTCCCTATGCTGTAAGAGCACCCTCCTCGCCCATGATGTCTATTCCTGTGCAGGTTGCCCATCATTCCATAAGCATCTCAGCTAGTTTACTAGATACTAAAATCCTTAAATAATGTTTAGTTTGGGAAAACTGAGGGAAAAATATTTCTACAGGCCTCACTTCATGCTTTTGGCCTGTTAATTCAATCATTTCTCTCCTAATAGCAGCATCTCCTCCCACTCAATAAGGACATTCTGAAATTCACTTTCTTCTTGGGTTTTTTGTTGTATTTAAATAAAATTTTAATTTTGAATCTAGTTAGATGTATCATAGTAAAAAAAAGATAAAGATAGGGGAGACTGGGTGATGGTTTTATGGTAACTCTCTATACTATCTTTTCAAATTATCTGTAAATGTAAGTCACATTTTCTTAGGCTTTTCTTGGTTGTGACACTTTCTCATACTTTTCTTGGTTTGAAGACCAGTAATTTTGAGGACTACTGGTCAGTTATTTTGTAGACTGTCCCTCACTTGGGATTTGTTTAAAGATTTTCTTATGAATAGGCTGTGGTTATGGCTTTTTGGCAGGACAACTACAGAAGAATTTGCCATTTTTATTTTATCAAAAGTACGTACTATCGCAGAATTTATCACTATTAATTTTGATCTTCAGCACCTGCATGATGTGTTATGTGTCAGGTTTTTCCACTATAAAGTTTCTCTTTTTCTTCCTTCTCTACCCTTTCCATCTGTCCTCTACGTGCAGCCCATACTTTTGGAATAGGAATGTATTCTCTACTTCCTTTAGAGTAGAGTACTCATATAAATTGTTTGGAATTTCCTGCATGGGAGATTTGTTTCTCCTATTCGTATATTTATTCAATCATTTATTTGTGTCAGTATGGACTCCTGGATATTTATTTTATACTATTTTAATCTTCCACATGTAGCCTCTAGCAACTTGTCAAAATTACCATGTAAATGTTCCAGCCTGTATATTATGGCTCTAACATTTCTGTCCAGGTAAGCAGATCTTACCTTGTCTCCCGAGATGCTCCAGACTCTCCAGATTTCGGTGTGTGTTTGTCCTGCAATCTCAGTGCTCTGATGAGTCCAAGAAAAATAACTGAGTTTCAATTTGTCCAACTTTTTCTAAGAGTATAAGAATTGGACTGACAGTTTCTAAACTCTTTCTCTCTCAGAACTGAAACTGGAAGTTGGTATATCTTTTTTCTCAGTATTTTTATTTTCGACTAGTCTCTGTCTTTATATTTAAAGTGTGTAGTGTCTTGCTTTTTAACCAGTAAGGAAATTTTGGACTTACGTTTAATCTATCCCATTAAATTTAATTATTACTATGGTTAGGTTTAATTTTCTTATCATGTCATAGGTTTTTGGTATATTTATCTCACATGTTCTTTTGCCCCTTTGCTTCCTTTTCTGACCTTTTCTGTGTGGAGTGCTTCTTTTGTTAGCTTTCAATTTTATCTGCTGTATTGACTTTTTAGTTATACCACTTTGTGTTATACTATTAGCGTTTTTCCTAATGATGTTGTTTTAAGCTTCCTTTCATACAATATTATACTATTTCACAGTTAAAGACTTTACAACAGTATATCCTTTCCTTTGCTACATATGCTATAAACTCCATAACACATCCTTAGAAATTATTATTTGTAATAGTTCATAATCTTTTAAAGAAATGTAAGTATCTATCTATCTATCTATCTATCTATCATCTATCTATCTATCTATCTATCTATCTATCTATCTATCTATCTATCATCTATCTATCTATCTATCATCATCATCATCATCATCATCATCATCATCATCATCATCTTTCATCATCTACCTATCTATCATCTGTCTATCTATCTTTTCCCCCTATAAATTTCCCTTTCTACTTATCCTCATTTCTTTCTTAAGATATCAGGATTCCATTTACTATCATTTCCCTTCAGGCTGAAGAACTTACAGGTCTCCTGGAGACAAATTCTTTTACCTTATTTTTAGTTCAAATGTCTTTGTATTTTGCCTTCATTTGGGGATAATATTTTCACTGGGTATACAATCGTATGTGTATATTTTATTTTCTTTTAACAATGTAAAGATGTTATCAGATTGTGTTCTACCTTCCCAATGTTTTTGTTAAAAAGAACCCCCTTTTACTGTATTTATCTTTTATCCTCTAGCTGCTTTTGAGACTTGCCTTTTATCTTTAGTTTTCAGCAGATTGACTATGATGTGCCTAGTAATTTTTCTAAAAATTTATTTACCTAAGGTGTTTGATGATATTCCTAGGTTTATAGATTGATGTCTTACAATTAATTTTTGAAAATCCTCAGCCATTTTATCTTTACACATTTCCTCCTATTATCTCTTCCCTCTCCTTTCCAGATTATAATTATGCAGGCCGTTTGACATTTTCCCAAAGATCAGAGACTCTCTTTTCTCTTGTTTTAGTTTTAATTCATTTTAAGTTTATTGATTCATTAGTCTGCTGTGTCAATCTGTTGTTAACTCCCAAAAGTGAATTCATTCTTGATAATTGACTTTTTTCACTTATACAATTCCATTTGGTTCTTTTATATGTTCTCAATATCTTATCATGCATGTTGTTCATCATTTCTAAGATATACTCCCTACCACCTGAATGTTTGTGTTTCTCCCAAATTTATATGTTGAAACTTATTGTCAGTGCGATGGTATTAGGAGGTGGAACGTTTGGGAGGAGATTAGGTCACTAGAGTGAAGCCCTCATGAATGAGATTGTGGTCTTATAAGAGATTCCTCAGAGCTCTCTAGTCCCGTCTTTCTAGTTTGTGAGATGGAAGCTAGAAGGTGCCATTTATGAATTAGAAAGTAGATCCTCACTAGACACTGAATCTGTTAGCACCTTGACTTTGGACTTTCCAGCATCCAGAACTATGGGAAATAACTTTCTGTTTATAAGCTACCAATCTATGGTATTTTTGTTATAGCATCTCACTTTATTCATTTATTTATTCATTCATAAAATATATTTTGAGGACTCCCTACTATGTGCCAAGCCCTCTTCTAGATACTTAGGATATATCAGAGGACAACAGACAAAATCTATGTCTTTGTAAAGCTTAAAAAAGAGAGCAATGAACAGAAAACAAAATAAGTTAGTTATATGGTATTCTAGAAAGTGATAAATACTATAAAAAGAAAAATTAAACAGGGAAGGAGTGATTTGGAAAGTGTATTAGGAAAAATGATTTTCAATTTTAGAGTGCAGTCAAGGGAGGCATCTATGAGAAGATGATATTTCAGCAACGACCTGAAGTAGGTTAGGGAGACAGCCATACAACATGTGAAAACTTTATGTTTTCATCATCTTGAGTGATTCAGGGATTACAAAGGAACAGGTATGACTGCACTGGATTATTGAAAGAGAGAGGAGTATGAGATGAGAGAATGCAGATAACGGTAGTTCAGATTGTCAGATGTATTAGGCTATTCTAAGGAACTTTTAAGTGAAATAAGAAACTTTACAGTCTTAAACAGCGGAGTAACACTATATGACTCATATTTCAAAAGTTTTACATTTTCCCAAATGGTATAGATAATGAAATAGAGCTTTATTTCTCTATCATTTCCTTTTCCACAAAATCTATTTCAGGATTCCTATGCAGTAGTCTGTGGTAAAGAAACAAGCATATTTTCCATCTCACAGTTACGTAAATTCATAGATTGGTAAAGAGCCTAAATATCTAGATACCCCACGTTCAGGAGACACAAGACCAACTTCCCAGACTCTGAAGTGTTTTGTATTTAAAGAAAGGACAAGGCTAATGTATCATCATTTTGTATATGAAGAAATTGAGGTTTAAGACATAAAGAGAACTTTTGACATTTTTACCATTACAACATCCTGCCTCTTCATATCCTTGTAAAAGAAGAAAATGATGATTTAGACTTGGCATAAACAAATTTTATATGTACAGAGGCAGATAGTAAACACTTTGGGCTCTGTGGTCCATATAGTGCCTTTTACAGCTACTCAACTGTGAGTTGTAGTGTAAGAGCTACCATAGGCAATGTATACATGAATGTGAGCAGCTGCATTTCAATAACTCTTTAATTTACAGCAACAGGCAGTGTCAAGAGTTAAATTTCACTAATGGTCCATAGTTTGCCAACCCTTGATTCAGATTATGTTGTTGAGAGCAAAGGGAAGATTGTGAAATATAGTTGCCAGAAGTTATGCTGATTCTTTTAAGCTTAGTACTTCCTGGGTGACATTGAACAGGAGAAAAACTATGCAAATAAGAACATGAATATACTTAGCTTTCAACTGCGCCATGTTCCAACATAGAGCTCTTCTGCTGCCTAACTAAGAATACTTTCAGGAGGAATTACAAGTTAGTTTGTCTTTCTTCACAAAAGATTATTTGGAAGATTCTAGCATAAATAGATGAAAATTATATATTTGTTTCTCAGAGATTTGTAAATGATTTGCTAAATTCCCAAGGCACTCACAGTTTGGAAATACATATTGGAGAAAAAAAATAAACATTTATAAAATTTTGAAACTAAGTATTCAATTGTTAGTATTTCTAAGATTACTATGGCTAATGGCTCACATTCATATAACATCTTTATTCTTCCATTTTCCTTGTAGTGTAACTGTGAATTACATATAGGAAGTCTTATATATAATTCTACATACGATATTATACATATAAATTTTCTCCTCATCTTACTTCATGATAGGGAAACTGAGTCACAAGAAGGATTAATAAATGCCTAAAAAGAAGTCAATGACAGACCTGAGTAGAGAATTCTGGTCTATTGGCATCCAAATTAAAGCTACTTACATTTTCTGTAAATCAATGTATCTGCAGCCCAGGTGAGTCTCCTAAAGCAAACAGACAGAAATCTCAGGGTATGTCAGTTTCAGACAAAAATAATAATTTGCACGAGTACATTTGAAATGAGGACATAGCTACCACTTTCTAAAGTGAAGAACCTATCCTTATAAAACTCACATTTAGCACAGATGTTTCATCTACCTAATTATTGTTGGTTAGAGTACATCAGTAGTAAACAAGTTTGTCAGATCTTTTCCTTGGCCATATAACTTTAATAGGGAAGACTGTCACTAAAGGAGATGATTAAAGGTCCCTAGTGGCCTTCTACACCACTTCCAAATGCAGGTAGAATATTCACTAGTTATTACCTAAATCTTTGCTGATAACTACAGACAAAATGGCACAAGAAAGCCAGTCATTATGCATATCCTTTGGTTAGTCCCTGATGGAGGGTTTACTTGAGTCAAGATACATTATCTATAATCACATTGGCTACTCTACATGTGTATATAATATTTTTGAAGGCTTAGCTGAAGAAAAATATTAGCTAGTTTTTTATGTTACCTTGAAAATTAAAAGCAATATATAGTCCTTATTTTGTGTTATCATAGACACATAAACTATTGATTCAGTTTTTCACAAAGAAATATATTTTGTTTAGGTAAAAGAATCATTGTAAATAAAAATGCAAATTTAAAGATAAATAGAAGAAAAATATGAACTTTTGAAAAAAATTAATGAACCTTCAATTTGCCATAAAAAAAGGCTGAAAATCCTTGGCTTACCTCTTACTGTAATGAAAAGAACAAAGGAATCAGAGAACCTGTAGAGGGATTTTGGGTAGTTTTGAGAACTGTGTTAAATTTCATATGTTGGAAAATGTTTCCCATTTCAGTACAGGAATGTATATTACCTTAATAAATAAGACCTAATATTCTTGATGTTTAGGTAGTAAAAAGGTCTCTAAGTACTTGATGTTATAATGCTGAGTACTAAGATCATTCAATAAATTGTGTTTGCTTGGTTACATAATCATTTGACTACGGGTAACATACACACCCCTTACATATATCTTTAATTCACATGTTATGATATATCCACAGGATAACTAAAGAAACATTCTGTTTAGATGTTTTAGCCGAGGGGGAAGCTTGTATGATACATAGGAAATGTTATGGTATCATCCAATAGAGTATCCATTTATGGTAATGTCCAATGGTAGTACCCATTTTCAGTTCTGATTTTGAGAAGAAAATGAATTTTCCAATAAAAGATAATGTTAAAATCAGTCCTCTTTCATCAAACAGAATACTAATCTTAGCAGAGAGATAAGCAGAAATATAAGATGTCGAAAAGCTGAGTTTGAAATATAGAAAGTTGCGGGTGTAAGACTCCATGCCTTACTCATGATTTTGACCAAATTAATATGTAATAACAGAGAAATGTAGGATCATAGTAACAAACAACTTGAAACAAGAATTAAAAATCTTCGTTTGAGGCAATAGTATTCTAGAATGATGACCATAAATCTAGATTGATCCAGAGGATTGATTCAAGCAAAAGTTAGTGAAGAGAACCTAGAAGTGTAATTTAGAATTACTTAGAGTACTTGTAATTCATGTGTGCAAGTTTATATGATAAAAAATACATTGTTATTAATAGAGAACATACAATCACTCTTTTTAAAAAGTCTTTTAGTTGTTTTTATAAAATACACTGTTAAACAAGCTTCTTTTTTTTAAAATTAAGTTTATTGAGGTAATATTGGTTAATATTAAAATTATTGAGGTAACATTGGTTAATATTAAAATTATATAATTTTCAGGTATACATTATAATTTGACATCTATATATTCTATTGTGTTATTACCACCCAAAATCCAGTTTCCTTCAGCTACCATATATTTGATCTCCTTTACCCACTTCACCCTCCCCCTCTATATTTGACCCCCTTTACCCTGTCTACCTCTCCCCTCCTCCCCCAACCCCTGCCACCTCACTGGTCTATAGTCCTCTGGTAACCACTAGTCTATAGTCCATATCTTGGTCTCTGTTTGTCCTGTTCATTTGTTGCTTTTAGGTTTATATCCCACATATAAGTGATAGCATGTGATTTTCTACTTTTCCAGTCTGGCTTATTTTGCTTAGCATGATTATCTCGAGGTCCATCCATGTTGTCACAAACGGCAGTCTTTCATCTCTTCTTATGGCTGAATAATATTCCATTGTATATATGTACCACAGCTTCTTTAGCCAATCATCTATTGCAGGACACTTCAGTTGCTTCCATGTCCTAGCCACTGTGAATAATGCTGCTATGAACATCGGTGTGAAAATATCTTTACGAATATGGGTTTTCAAGTCTTTGGGGTAAATGTCCAGTAGAGGGATTGCTGGATCATATGGTAGACCAATTCTTAGTTTTTTGAGGAACCTCCATACTGTTTTCCATAGTGGCTGTACCAATTTGCAGTCCCGCCAGCAGTTTATGAGGATTCCTTTTTCTCCGCATGTTCTCCGACATTTGTTATTACTTGTCTTGTTGATTATAGCTATTCTAACAGGAATGAAATTGTATCTCATTGTCTAAACAAGCTTCTTACATATTATTAGATACCCCAAAGTGTATAGATTTTATTGAAAACAAAATTTCTGATTACCAGTTAAAAAAATCAAATGAATAAATGTATTAGCATCTTTACTTACAGAATTCTGCTGAGAGCTTACTTTTTAGGTATGCTCCATAAATACTTAATCTTATAAGTATACTTATTACAAATTTATAAAATAATATTAATATCATTAAATGCTTTGATGCAGATTTTGAGACTATTTTAGAAATTATTAAGGCATGAGCTATTTTCACGTTACAATATTTTCTTTAAATTAAGGACTTTGACTTTTTTTAATTAATAGAAGTTGGAAAGCTGAAAATTTTGATAGGTATAAATAGGTATAAATTCCATATGTTCAAATATTTAATTTCTTAAAATTCTGTTTCCTTTAGCAGTAAAATAAAATAATATATTTAAATAATATTTGTATCTTTTGAGGTTTTTAAAATTAGCTTTTGAAATATTAAACTATTTTTCTTGCTTTAAGTTACTCATTATGCAATATAAACAGCTGGAAATCATTGTAAAGAGGACTCATTAAGATTCTTCTGTGACAAATTTTGAACTTACTGTTTGGGGACATAGAGGTTTAATTTATCTCGGCAATTTCTTTTTTCTTATTATTGAGAAAATTCATAATGGTCATGAAACACAGTCATTTTCTTTGAGTATGTAATTCAAACAGATCTCACTTTGAAATTCTTATAATTTGTTAAACTGAAAAATATCCCTGAAATGTCTTTACACAAATATAGAATATACTTGCTCTATTTTTCTTGCTTTAGATTTTAATATTCATTCTTACTTTTATATCAAGTGATATAGTCTCCATTTAAATTAATAAAAATCTGTGACACTATACAAGAAAAAAATTATAATATCTGAAATAGATGTAATATATTGCTATCCTGTCTGTACCAGAACAAAACAAGTTATTCTTTAAAAGGATTGATTTTGATGGAAAACTAAGGTCCTTAACCAAGTGATTCTATATGAAAGGATTCAATATGAAACATAATAAAGAAAAAAAATGCCTTTGAGAAAGAATCAAGGGCCCTCATTTGGTTTGAATCCCTCTCCTCCCTGACTGAGTAATCATAGGTATTTCAGATTTTGTATTTTATGATCTTTCCTATGATTACACAACTCATAAAAAAATGATGCTCAAACACTTATAAGTAAACATTCCATTGGCTGAAGAACATTCATGATATTTATTTTTTAATCTGATATTTAATATATTTTAGAAAGCCTTATAATAAAAATAATAATGCCAAAATGTAACAAAATGAAAGATTAGCAAAGCAATAAAAGCCCAACAAGTTAGGCTTGAGAAGCAAGAAACAAATCTCAAAATAACACAAAAATGTTTATCAAATGTAGAAGTAGCAAATGAGAAAGAGGAATGAGAAGAGACACCTATGTGACTTTTAATATAAGCTATATCTCAAAAAATATAAACAATAGAAAATAAAAAAAGTACCCATTTTTTAAAAAAAATATATGCCATGATATTAGGAAGATAATTCTGAAGTTGAAAATGCAAGATAAAGTGAAAACATTGATGGAAGATAAGAGAATTGATATTCTAGCATAAAAAGCCAATATTTCAAATCAAGAAAACTTGCAGAAACATGTAATTAAGTATAAGAGAATCTAAAGCCTGTTGAGACAGATACAGAAATAGTTATTATTAGTGCAAATAGAGGAGGCCAAATCTGTAAGGAATTAAAACTGGGCTTTAAGGTTAGCGGTACATGCATTTTAATCCCAAATCTGTCATTTCTTAGTTGTCTGATCCTGCTATTTAATCTTTTTAGAGCTCGGATACCTCATTAGAAATAAGCCATTATAGCTCTGTCATAGAATTTTTGAGATAATTAAATGCAATCATTTATATAAAATACTTAGCCAAATGCCTGGCAAATAATGATTACCTATTTCTTTTTCTTTGGAGGTGGAGGGAGCTGAATAAATTAGTTATGTAACTTTTATTTTAACCTTGATGCTTCCTGAGCATGAATACAAAGGCAACAGAATCTCTTAGTAGAAACCACATACACAGAGAGACACACAAATGCACATACATACACACATGCGTGTACACACAAACATTCCCATGCCTCTACTTGTTTTAAAACTTTAAGAACAAAGAGAAGACTTTACAAACTTCCAGGAAAGCAGGAGATGTAGTGACAAAAATGTCTTGAAGCATTCTCCTCCTGGATGTTTGGAGAAAATCTATCAAACACTCCATCAAGTTGACCCTTTCTTTTCAAATTAATTATTAATTAAGACCTAAACAACAAAAAACTGTTTTTCAAATTATCTCACCATAGCAAAGTGGAATAGAAGTAAAAATGAGTAACTTAGGACACATAAAAGATGATTTAAAAACATAGATTAGAAAAATTATGTGAGGCAAAATTAATGGAATGAAGTAGAATGATATAGGAAGCCTACCATAGTGAAAAATGGAAAAGCAGAGGATAGAAATTAAGAGTTTTGGTCTACAAAGTATAACTAAAAAGTGAGTTGGGCAAGGAGAAGTTTAACCCAAGAAAGACACTTTTATTTTTAATAAGTAAGTTCAAATTTTATTTAAAAAGAACAAGTTGTGATGGAAAATAAAGACTCAATGAGGCTAAACATTTACCTATGAAATTACACTTCATTTCATTTCGTTAGCAAACAATGAAAAGTAAATTAAATCTCAGCTTAATTATACTGTTATAAAATATTGCATAATAATTATACGTTAGATTACAAACAAATTTTAAGAGAATTAGAACTTAGTGTTCACTAGAAAATACATATAAATAAAAGGAGAGAACATTCCTCACAAGATAAAAATGAAATGACACAAGCAAGAATTATAATACTTAGAACAACTGTTGTCAATTGTTTTTTTAATTAGAAGGAATCTTAACTGTATTTAAAAAATGTAATAATCATATCTACAAAAGATGCATCTAATACTAAAAGTAACATAATCTTTTTAAACTATTGTGTCAAAAGGCTATATAGAACACAGTAGTACATACCTACGGACAAACAAATAAACAAACAAATATAAATGTTATAGATATGAAAGAGAGAAAGAGTGGGAGAGGGAGAGAGATTTGCATACATGTGCATATTTGGTAGATACAGATAGAAATAAAGTAACCTGAATATATAAATGTAATATATTCAATGTCATAAAAAGCTTTCAGAGATCAATTAGAACTTTATAACTTAAATATAGCATAAAAATATTTTACATAAGAACAAAATAAATATCATAAATTTGGTCTATTTAAAAAGTTTGGAAGTAGAACAAAGTGCCAAAAGGAAAAAAAGGAACCATCTGCTGCTTATGACAGGTTCCTCTCTTCTTTATCTGCCATGGACAAAGTTGTTTTTTGAACAATTTTTTGTGTGTACTTTCTGTTTCTAAAGAAAATCTTGAGCTCCCTTGAGAATTCTGGGAACTATGGGAAAGCAAGGCAGGTGTATAAAGATTCTCTACTTCATTTTGCTTTCTCTTTATTTGTTGTTGAACATGAAGTATTTGGGTATATGAGAGACAAAATTTCAGAGAAATACGGAGACAGAATCTCTTAGGTGTTTTGTCATGGAGGCAGGGGTTTAGTCTCTGGGTAGGGGTGAAGTCAGTGGTGTCCTGAAGAGATAGGAAAAGGGCTTAAGCTCTATCTTGAGGCTGCCATTTTTGAAAAGGTGCAGAAATACTTAACTAAGATGCTTAACTCACAGTACAAGCTAAAGATCTAAACTTCATCAAGTCTTATTTCTGCAAAGAATGTTAGAAATACATTTTTTTCCCATTTTGATACATAATTTGCTACCTCTCTTAGAAAAAAATAATGGTAATGTTGATAGGTTCTTGTTATCTTTAGTGTAGCTTTCCTTTAGAGGTCAAGTTATACCCTGACCTTTTTGAGGTCAGTTTTTGAAATTCTTTTGGCAAGTTGGTGAATATGGGTTAATTTTTTTTGTTATTTTAACTTCATTTTCAACTTTACTAATATAGTAGGCTTTCAGAGCTGAATTACCAGAAATATCATTTTAAATAATAACACATTGATGGATTCTAGAAACTTTGTGGACCTAATTTATATCATTCTGAATGTTTAAAAAGCATGTTATTGTAACATATCTCATTTTTGTGTTCATAGCTTATATACCCAAGTATTAAAGTAATACACAATCATTGACTAAAATCTAGAAAATAGTAAACATTATAAAGTAAAAACGACCATGACTCCAATATAAAGCAATACTTATAGAGAAATTAATAGATATGATAAAAAGATAAATAGGATGTAAAACAGATTATAGCATGAATAAATATACTTTTGCATCAAGCTTTTAAAAATTAAGAATATATTTTATCTCTGTTTCTATGTTACTAAACATTGTAATTCATCACAGAGTCATTTCATAAATTATTTAACCAGCTCTTTATTGTTTGGTATTGATATATTTTCTAATTATTTATTATAAATAATGGTTTATATATAGAAGTGAAATTATTGAGTCAAATACTGTGTTCATTTACATTTCTTAAAAGTTAGCTACAGCTTGGAATAGTGGGACGAAAACAAATTTTAGAGCCATACACATTGGATTCAAAACTCGGAAACTCCATTTCAAGTTTTCTGCCCCCATTAAAACAACATTTAAAATTCTGATGTTGAATTTATAAATAAAAAGATTATGAAAAGAACTGAATTAAATTATATTTTAATTTAAATATGTTAAGTTTAAACATAAAGTAAAGGATCTAGTAGAAAACCTAGAACATAGTGTAACCCCAAAGGAAAAATATTTTTATTCCATAGAGTTATTTACACTTTAACCATCATATTTATTGAAAATATTCCTTTTAAAAATTATTTTCAAGTTATTTTTTTGTACATAGTAATTTTAACATCAAGGGATTTATGTTATGAAATAAAATCTACTTTTGTTTTGATATTATTTTCATCTTCCATTTAAGTTCTTCTCCAAATCGAAATCAGGAAATAAGTCATCTATACGTTTTTTTAAATTATGCCTTAATTTTTTCCCATGGAAAGGTATAACAAATCAAGGAGAAGATGAGTAGAGAACTGAGTGATGTACTTTCTCAAGTATTACTTAATAGTTACTACACTCTCTACTGGAGCCTCTATTTGAGTTAAAGAACCTGAGCAAAGAAACATTGTAACTCATAGGAATGGACTCTCATTAGATTAATGCTTATTAGACTTTGCATGGTGATTTAGGACTCGTGATGATCTTCACATATATTAAAAAAGGAGTTGCCTATCAGCATAGAAGATGATATTAAAGAGGGATACTGATGGCTCTTTTTTTTTTCTTTTTTGCTGAGTGTTGGCATGTATCTTTTTTAATTTAGTGATTGATAAACAGAATCTAAACAAAACACGGCACATAATAGATTTTTGAAACAATAAACAAAAGAAAGTGGACAAATAATCTACAGAATTAGAGAAAGAGTATTAAAAATGACTATATAAAATAAATGAATGTGCTTCGAGAAGCAAGGGGATCTATATATAGGCTAGAAGTCATATACGCACACAAAATAAAGGTCTACCATGACTTTAGAGATGTACACTAAGATAGCTAGAATGAGAAAAAAAAGATGCCTAATATCTAATAACTAAATTAATTTACACTTTTGAGGCAGAAAATACCTGTTACAGCAGAAATTTTTTCAGTAGTGTGAAGAGCAATTTTGAGAAACTTATCAAGAAAGCAAATTAAAAATAAGTATTTTATCTAGGTGATAGACATATCCAGTTCATCGTTTAGTGCTATGAGTGAAATAAGAAAATAATTTTATTGTGTATAGAAGGAATAATCAAACATACAAGAAAAGAAACTTTTCTGAAGTGAAGAAATATTAAATACGAAAACTGGTAATATACAAAAGCAGAGAAATTAGTTTATATAAAAAGAAATAAAAATCAGTCTGGTGTGACCTTCTCTCCAAATATAAATCACAGTAGCCAATAGAATTTTGAAAAAAAAATTAATCTCCTTTCAGGACAATAAGACTCAAAACTTTAATTCACAAGAGAATAATACTTATATAATTACATAAGAAATAGCAATTATATCATTCTTCTACTCTGCCCAAGAGTTTTATGTGAGTATCCTTCCCAAGTCGGTAAACTTTACTGATCTTAACAGCCAACTGAGAGGTAAATCAAAATCAAGAATTCAGATGGTAAAGTCATAGCAGTAAATGTCTGATGAGGAACACTGAAACCAATCAACTAAATTGAGTGAAGTGTAAAGACTGGTTATAATTATGGTTATAAACTTGAGTGCAAAAGCTCAATAGCATTCTAAAAGGTATTTTATATGGTAATACTTAAAACATAAAAAATAAGTTTGATCTGAAACATTTATTATTATATGTTTTATGGCATGATTATGAACATAAAAATTTGCTTTATGATTTTTCTCTATTTTTCAGTTTTTTGACAATGAATACATATTAGATTTTTAGTTAAAATATGTATGAACATTAAATAATGAGGAAAATAATTTTAACAAATGTTGGTAATTAGGATCTTTGGAATATAATATATTAACTAAATCACAAGATCTAGATTCTAATTTCTGCCATATCAAAGTAAAATACATAAGAAATATAGATTTTTATTTAATAAATCTCTGGAGAAGTAAACTGAGGAAAAAATGAGAGCAATTAGAAAATATTTATAGATTTAGTTCCACTAAAAATTAAAAATTCATATCATGAGAATAATTAAAGTGGAAATCACAAGATGAATAAAGTATTTCCAATAAATAAATAAATAAATTATCCTCAAACAGAAAAGGTACTTGGAAATCAGTAATAATAATTGTATCATCACAAGCATGCAGTCAAGAAATTATATATTATCAATTCTAGAAGAATTATATTTGGAATAAAAACATGAAAAAAATCACCTAGTAATCCCTAGTCAATAGAACATAAATTGGCAATTACATAACTATCTAAAACCTATAAACTTGATGAAAAATAACAATATTTATAATACGTGGTCCTGGCACCAGTGCTGTAAAAACTTTTTGGAAAGAATTTGATAATATATATGAAAGGCCAAATAAGTATCTATATTCTTTCGTTGATGCAGTCATTTTAGTTTCATTCTGAATCTGTCTCAAAGAGAGAACTGAAAAAATGTGGTTCATGCATAAGAATATAATTTAGCATTTATATTAAAAAAAAAAAACAAAAAAAACCACATGATTCCAAGAGACAAAGTGTCTATCACTTGATGACACTTGAAGTTAATAATCCAAATCACATTGGTTTAGGAAGACTATAACAACAAAAAACACATTCATTGGCTTATGAAAATATAGCACGACATTAAATAAAGACAAAGCAAGAGATAATCTATTATTATCAGTACAATAACTTTAAATAGATGTATAGAGAGCACCAAAGAAACAAAGTACCAAAGAAAGAGTACTGAAAAGATATATACCAAAATAACAATAATAATTTTTGCTAAAGGGTGGGATAATAAATGACTTTAATTTCCGCATTACATTTTTATGTATTTGTAAATATATACATAGTTTCTGTATTAATATGTATTGTTTCTATACTAAAATGCATAAAATTTATGGATTTCTTTTCAGCATGATGTATTATGGATACACTGAGTTAGGATTCTTGGACTGAGTCTAGTTCTGTTACTTAGTAGCTGTTTATTTTGTTACTAAATTTTTATCAATTTACTAAAATTTTCACCAGTAAGAAACTTTATCAATTTAAGTTTATTTCTAAAAATGGGATGATACTACATCATAGGGCTGGTCTGATGATTAAAATAAATAAAATAAAAGTCACTAATCATCAGAGAAATGCAAATTAAAACCACAATGAAATATCACCTCACAACTGTCAGAATGGCTGTCATCAATAAATCAAAGTACAACAAGTCTTGATGAAGATGTGGAGAATTGGGAACTCTCATACGCTGTTGGTGGGATTGCAAGTTGGTACAGCCACTATGCAAAACAGTCTGGAGGTTTATCAAAAAATTAGAAATGGATATGCCTTTTGATCCAGCATTTGCACTTCTGGTTATTTATCCAAAGCAAACCAAAACAATAATTCGTAAAGATCTATGCACTCCTATGTTTATGGCAGCACAATTTACAATAGCCAAGCTATGGAAGCAACCTAAATGCCCATGAACAGACAAGTGGATAAAGAAATTATGGTTCATATATACAACAGAATATTACTCAGCCATTAGAAAAATGATATCCTACCATTTGCAACGACATGGATGGACCTAGAGATTTTTATGCTGAGTCAGACAGAGAGAAAGATGAATATGCAAAATCTGAGAAACAAAAAGAACAAACTAATAAAAAACAGGCTCACAAATATAGAAGACAATCTGGTGACAGCCAGAAGGGAAGGAGATTAGGGGCTGGGAGAATGGAGTGAAGGGTTAAAGAAGTACAAATTAGTAGTTGATAGTTGGTCATGGGAATGGGGAGCATGGCATAGGAAATGCAGTTATCATTAATGAAATGGCTAGATGGAGAGGAAAGAGCAATTAAGGGATTGTTTTATAAACTATATAAATGTCTAACCAACCAATGTACTATATACTTGAAACAAACAAACAAACAAACAAATAAATAAATAAGATAGTGCTTTGATGCTTCCCATACTGGTCACCAGGAACATTATTACAAGTAATATTTAGATTACATAAGATTTTAATCTAAAAATTTGACTTATCAAACTCTGAATTATGGATGTTACTTTGTAGAACTATATCTATATATATTTGTTTATTTTTGTGTGTGCATGTTTTCAAGTATACTTACACACACACATCTACATTAATCAGTGAAGGTAAAGCCGTAAGTTCTCTTTCATAATTCTCCTTCATTTTAATATCTAAACACTTAAGACTCTGTTTTCAACTGTGAAATTGAGATATAGAGTTTAGGATTCTAGGCTGCAAGTGCCTTAAAAAATTCGTGAGTCACTAATGGGTAATAAAATCAACGTTTTGAATAATGAATATTCTATTAGATGTGCTGTTGCCTTTTGCAATGGGTTTATAGACCTATCCCTCCTCTCCATCACCCCATATTTTTATTGGGTTAAATCCACACAACCTGTTTTTGCATTATCATTACCAATTCTCAGAAGAAACTGAATTGTTTTTCAGCTTTATTTGATACATAGCCTAATTGGTCATATAAACAGGTAAGGTTGAATATGTTTTTATGTGTACAGTTCTGTATTTTCCTTTTATCGTTTTAGAAAACTTTCTGTATTTCAGTTTACATTTTTGTTTTTAATTAGTGAAAATGCTAGATTGACTTCCTAGTAAACTCAGTGGGTGTTAACTTTATTGCTTCTTTAGGTCTAGATTATGCTAAATTCATTTCAGAGTATGGGGTTCAATATGAATACAATATAATCACACAGTTAATTGCAAGTAAAACTTCCTCTAAAATTAATATTTAAAGTGGAATTGCAGTCAAAAGCAGAATGCATGAAGAGGTATTGTTAGAATAGTACCCTGAGGGATATTAGTGCATTTCATAGAAATTTAGGTTGTGAATCAGGAAGTAATCTACTATTGTTCCAGTAATGCCCTAAGGGAGATCAGTGCATGTCATAGACATTAGGTTGTGAATTAGGAAATAATCCCTAATAAATCTCCAGAGAAGCCCATCTCTCCTAAAAACAGTATTTCTGGTGGGTTAGATACTCAGTCTCCTGTTTTATCTTCTTTGCAGTTGGCTAGATAATCTCTTTTAACACAGAAAAATAAGCCTTCTTTCAAGATCTTTTCCAAGGACTCACTGTAATGGTTTTTCTTCTGCCTTGGATATCATGTTTAACAAGACTTCTCTTTCCACATGTTTGTTGGATGTGAGAACTAAGTGTGTATCTTTCTCTTATTCCTATTTAGTGTTAGATACTTAGCAAGTATTTTAATTTGTCTTCCACCTCAGAGGATATTCAAATAAGTAGAGACATAAGTTACAAACGAATAAATCTTATTGTTCTTTGTTGATTTAATCCAATCTAGGATGAGACTGTGTTAGGGAAATATAGTATGATACCTAACTTTTAGATATTTAAATATTCTTTCTATATTAATCAACACTCACTTGATTTCCAATTCTGTTTAGATCACATAGAATTTTAACACAAAATTCTAACTTATAAAACTTTTTGAAAATGTGTTTTTTTTTGTTTCTCTCTCCTTTTTTTTCTTTTAAAAAAGGGGACACATTTATTACTTTAAAGATTTTTTCTCCCCAATCTACCCAAATACAAAAGTCAGTCAAGAATTAGTCCCAATATGATCTTACATTTCAGAAATTCAAATATCTTGTGCTCAAAAGATGTGATTTTATATATACTCTTCAATGAACATCTGTTGTAAAATATGTCTTCACATAGCACTCATCTGTACTCAATATCATAAAAAAATTAATAGTCTATTTTTTAACATGTAAAATAGGTTGTTTTTATACTTATTTTGACTCCTTTATTGGCTAATAGATGGGTAGTTGATGGGTTTCTCTTGTATATCTTGATTCCTGAAAATATCTGAATAAAATAAATTATAAAAAATGATGAATTAATACTGTGTATAGAAAAATAGAAACTCACTTGTTCCCTTTTATTCTCATTAAATTTCTTCATGTATAGAATCATAGTATGTCTACTTGGAGAACTTCAGAGATTACTAATGTTTAATATTT
>NW_011888887.1:1241156-1258040 GCF_000151845.1 Pteropus vampyrus | reverse complement strand
TCTTTATTTTTTATTCTTCTTCTTTGGAACTGGGTAACAGAATTGCATTAATCAAGATTTGTTATTCATAGAGTACTGACGTTTTGGTCCATACATGACTCTCTCTGATTATATTTGTTTAAATATTTACTAGTAAGATAATTAACACCTCTAATGTACCATACATTCTAAGAACTCAAATATTCTAAAGTTTTATATTTACCTATGTACTTTTCTCCATATCCTTTCACTCCTTACACTGGAATATCATATAACCAGAAATTTGTTTATCATTCCCTTGTTTTTCTTTAATATTTCCTATCAAACACATATATAAATGCTTAAAAATATGTTGTGTGGTTTTGCTTATTTTTTTTAACTTATTAAAGGGGTATAATTTTATATTAATATCTTAATGTAGGATTATTTTGGCAGATAATTAGCTGTAATTTGAAAAGAGGTGATAAGAGCCTAGGGAATAATAAAAAAAGCCCATGCAACTAACATCTGTGGAACAGTTAACATTTTCAGGCACTGGGAATACAAATAAAACATAATTCCTTCTTTGAGGAATTTATGACATGAGATATGGATATTAACAGATAATTGCAATAAAATGGGGAAAATTGTATTAAAAAGATTTTTGTAAACTATATGGGTATATGAGAGAGGTGACATTTTCCTTAAGTCTTTAAGGATGTTTGGGATATCAAGAAATTATGAAGGATCCAATTAAGGCAGAAGGAATTAAGGCTAATGAATTGGTAAGAATACTAATGGATTAGTGGGGAGGATTACAGAAAATGGTAGAAGTTACTGTCAATACTATCTATACTGTAGATACTATAGATTCTATAAAATTTGGTGATTATTAGAAATAGCAACATAAAACTAGTAAAAGTCAAGGATTAAATAAACTCCTATGTTGTATGAGTGAATAGGTGATGATGCTCTTACAGATAAATAAGGGAAGGAATTGGTAGGGGAGAGAAAAAATATGTATTTAACAGTATTTTACCTAATTACAAAGGTGATATATTTTCATTGTAGAATATTTGTAACAGGTATGTATCAGAGTAATCTGGCAATACTCATGCAATTTCAGTATACACACATCTTTTGACCTGTGAATGTGTGTGTACATGTGCGTGGAACCCATATAAGTTTATTAGTGGGAAAGTTCAAGAAGCTCACTGCAGCATTATTTGTAGTGGGTTTAGGGGCAGGGTGGGAGGCAACCTGAGTATCAGTAACTTGAATCAATAAATAAAATAAGTATACAATAAAATTTTAGCCTACAAATAAAGGCAGTTTTTGTTTCTGTTGTTTTCGTTATATGTCTCGTATTGTGTTCTGGTATTCTTTATTCTCATCACAAGACTGGCCAGATGTGACTGAACTGTCTAATCTATGACTTTCACTCATATGGAGTCACTGTGCTCTGAAATCTCATTACTACAGAGTTTCCCTGCCATTTGATGTTAGGCGTAGCATAGATGAAATTTGCCTGGAAGCTTCAATGACTACTACAGTGGTTCCTAGCCTCACATTCATTACTGACCCCCCCACCCCCACTTTTAATAATCCAAACAGTTCACATGCAACAATCTGCCTTTTTCTCTGAGTCCCGCATCAGTTGTCTGGTATCTGGTTCTTATAAAGCTATCCTGACATTCACAAAGCAAATGTCCTTTGAGTTTTGACTTCAGGGTGAGGTGAACCACCAGATGTGGTATTCTGATGCAGTTTGAAAGAAGCATACAATGTTTATATTAACCTTTTCAAGCCCTTTCCCATGTTTGGTTAGCAGCACGGTGTTTAAATAAAGATGCTTGGTCATCCAGAATCCTGTAAGCACTTGACATCATGTCAAGTAATCTACTTTACCCCACGTGGTAAAGAAGCAGCCTGGTAATAAGAACTCAATGCTATTTGAGTACCTATCTATGTCAGGACATTACAATAACGATTTTCTTTTCCCTTTGGTAATACAGTTTTACCAAAATTCATTATGAAGTGACTGGCCACTAATAGGAAAAGGATAAAAATTTCATTCTGATTTTATGAATTTCTGGACTACAAACAGATTCTTCAGTTATTTTATTTCTTGGATTATAATCTTGCAGGCAGAGCATTAAAGACAGGACAGACTAGTAAATAATGTCCCTTCAAATTGTTGAATAGTTCACCAGGGAAACTTTATACTAATAAAAGAACACTTTTTTTAACCTGCTTTATGCTTTGCTATAACTAATAAACTTTTGAAATCTGGCAATAGCTTATTCCAAGAAAGAATAAAAATACTTATAGAAATAACTACATTTAAACCTATGTACATTTATATTTCTAAGAAATAAAAGACAAATCTATAAACACCTGTCTTTCCTGGTTAAACTTCTGACTTAAAATAGCATATGCTTTTTCTTGAAACTTGTTATTTTTCTCTCTTTCTTTTTTAATTTATGAAAAAAGAACATAGCAACTATTAGATTTAAATCTTCCAACAGCTTCAAGGAAACACAAGTATCATTTTACGAATGTGAAATTTGTCATAATGCTCAAGTAATGGAGAAAACATTGTGAAGATTTTCCTTTGCAAGCACTTGTAGCAGCTAAAAAGTAATAATTCCTATTAATAAGTGATTTAATGTATACCAACATATGTCCAGGCCCACAACTATTATGTCAATAAAAAGTGCTAATCAATTTAACGTGCTGTAGGCAGGGACTAGTAATGCATACAAATGTAAAGATAACAGGGAAAAGAGTCTTTATCTCTTCTATTGCGGGTTTTTCCTAGTAGTGACAGACTTTGAGATATTCCTATGTGAATTCTCGTACATTTGTACCTGTCCAAAATGTCTGTTCTCAAGTTTACTCTTATCAGTGGACTATTCTGGAGTCAGTTTTTTCCCATTCTAATCTTTCCAGTGTATCTTGCTGCCTCTGCAGTGTCTTACTTTGACTAGGGTGTGTATTCCACCATTCTTGACAGAAAGACTGAGGATGTGGAAAAGAAGGGAAATGGGGTGGGGAAAAGGAACAGGATAGGAAATTCAAATAGGATTCCTGTGTCCTGTTCTTGATTAGAAAAGAAATACCCATTAGTTACTATGGTTAAAAGATTTATTTCTGAAGTTGGTGTTTAGGAACATAATCATGTAGATTATATGTGCATATTTGTTTTGTCTATGTATGTATGTGTGTTGTATGTATGAATCTCTACAGATACAGCATATTGTATGCTCATGTAAAAAGTTTTCAGAATATAATATTGGCATTACAAATGAATGAGAAGATAAAAAAGCATAAACTCTCGGTAACTTTCTAGAGTCTTATTTGGGAGCAATGATAATGTTTAAAGATAACTATAATTTATGTAATATTTCACACTGTGCCACCTGTTTTATAGATCCTCTTTAAACAGTCCTTGGAAAAGTGCTATTATTTTATCCATTTTACAGACTATCAAAGTATAGCAATGCAGGATTTTGTTTTCCCAAAACTGCTACTTTTTTTTTCCCTCCAGCCCTGACTCAAACCCTGGAAGAAAGGCTGTTTGTTGATAGAGTCAAGAGAAAAAAGGCATCAGTAGCAAAATAAAACTTTCATAGTCAGACTATGAGATTTGGGACATAGCATCAACAAAATAGTAAGCCTTGTAGGTACCCTGCACAGAAGAAATTGGAAGTATTTAAAGTAATCTCCTGCAAGGCCTCCAAGTCTGGACATTTCTCTAGGATGATGCCTACACTTGATTGGAAAGAGAGTCTTAGGGCAGGACAAGTGGATTGAGGGAGGGAATTTGGATGGAGAAAGAATTGTGGAGTGTTCATCCAGTAAGAACTCTGCTTGGGGCTATTGTTGAAGACCTCTTTTTGACCCTTGGCTGTATTTTTAATTCTCTAAGAGTTAAATTATTTTCTTTCTACATACAGATTGTTCCTACAAGACTTTCCACATGCTGCCAGTATAAGTAAGGTGTTACATAAAGAAGTGAAGTAACTTAACTACAATCCCACTGCCATGGCTAATTTCTAATTTGAATTCAGATCTGTCTGACTCCAAAAGCTCTGTCTTTAATGCCATGGTACACTGTCCATAGAGTTCACAAAAACAACTTGTATCTCTATTGATATCTGCTCTCATAGAGTGTAGAAATTGCCTGGCATGTAATAGTTTGGTAATGCTCCTGAGAAATGAGAAAGTCTCATGCATACCAGAGGAGCAGTTTCAACCTTTTTCAGTTTCCTAAAATCTATTGTGATTTATTCAACCAGGAAATGCCTAAATTATATCTGTTTATAACCCCCTGAGTAAATGTCATGGCAGGAGAAATAATTTGTTAATTCTACATTTTCTATAAACAACAGTATTCTGAAAAAAAATCTTAATATTTTTAGTATTAAACATACATATATCCATATAAACAGATAAATTGATAGTAAATAGATGTACAGATTAGAGAGAGGTAGAGGGAATACAATCATTAGCAGAGAGATAGAATCTCAAGTCTTGCCACATATCAGGAATAGATAATTATACTACATCTATCTGGCTAATCATACTTTTGTCAATTTTAGATAAATTTTAAAATAAATATACTTATATATTCAATCCTGGAAATTATATTTGCTTTATACAAATGAGTTTGAAGAACTCATTTTTTATACATTTATCCTGAGAAGTTTTCATAAATTTCCCTATTACTAGTTATTTTTTTATTACATGCCTCTATCTTTTCATAAAATCAAAACCTTTACTATACTGCGACTTCTACTCCTATTACTACCATCACCAACATAAGACAACATGTATAGCTATAGTATGAAAATTAGCCTGAGAGAATAGGCTGAAGATACAGTTATCTCATTTTGTATAAAGACCATGTGACACTTCACTATTTAGAAATTATATCATCTAATAATTTCTTGCACAGTGTCATGGTCAGAGTAGGTGCTTAATAAATGTTGCATTACATTGAAATTAGGAGGTGTACGCTAAATAAATAAGTATGGCAAGAGAACTACACTGCTCAGATTCCTATGGAAAATCCAGCTAAGGTGGCACAACCAAATTTGTGGGTGATGGTCTGGAATAGTGATTAATATAAATTTCAGTGCCGTTCTACCCAAGTCACTTGGACAAAATTAAATCACAATTGAATTTACTGAGTGTACTTGAATGAATACTTCAACTTTTAGACAAAACGTTCTTATAGATAAATATAGGTATATGCATATGAAATGGGAGACTGATACATTTAGTATCATAGTCTAATAGGACATCTGGGAGAATTTTGTAGCATACTCAAAAATGAGGATGGTAAAAATGAAGATTGTTTAAAAGCTGAATTAAGAAGTAGACAGAAACATATCTCTGAATTCCTGAAAGAGCAGTAGAAAGACATGTACTCCTGCTTGGAGAGGGCATAAAGAGGGGTGACAATTATTAATTTGAAGTCAAGTGTGCAGCTTTTAGATAACTCAGGCTAAGTAGTCCCATACCTATGAAGAATGCGAATGAGAGAAACCTGACGTGTCTTCTCCCTCACTGTTTGGATTAATGCTAGCTATGCAACTCAGCTCATACATTTCTTTTTCTTAGGTAGTGTTGTTTTGTTTTGTTTTGTTTTAGAATATTGAAAGCCAAAATAAACTCCATCCAGGGAATAAAGGTGTTATAAGATGATGTGAGAGATGATCTCCTACTGGGTTTGTCTTGGTTGTGCAGCTCCAAGAGGCAAGTTGTAAAATTAGAAATGTCTGTACTCTATTTCATTTAAAAGGAATCCTTTGACACAGGGCTTGGCAGTTTTTTCTAGTTTATAAATGCATGCACACACACATACTAATGGATGATGTATTCTTTCTCCCAGTTGTCTTATTATTGACATTTTTCAGACATAATTTGTGTTACTTTGGTTACAGCTCCAATTAGGCCTCTATTGCTGAAAGGATTTGGTTTATTATATTAGTTTAGCTGCTTACAGCAAGCACACACATATTCTCTAAGTATGCTAAGATTACAATACCAAGAGCACTAACAAATGAGTATTCAATACTAGCCAAGATTGAAATAAAATGACTGTTTTCAAATAGGGGTGATTGAATGAGAAGCAAAGAATGCTTTAAAGCTAAAGTATGAATTATGTGATGGGTAACACAATTAATTATCTCTTCAAGAACTTATTATAGTTTTATAATTATTCATAATTCATACAGCTGTCATGTAATATCACTTTTAGTGCCACATGCAGATACTTGCCATAGCATATAAAAAATTAGAAGTTTGGTGCAATGTTTATTATTAACACATTTTACTTTTTTGTTTTTGATAAATTTATTTGCTATCTAGTTAAGTAAATTCTCTCATATAATTCTCTAATTCCCTAGGTGATGAAATTAAGATGAATAATAATTTGCCTTCCCATCTAGAAAGCAAGCCCTTTGATGCAAGGGACAACACTTTAATTTGCCATGCCTTATACAAATTGATTGCTCAACTGTTTTTACTGAATTGCATGTTTATGTGTCTTGTATAACAGAAAAAAAACCCAAACATTTCTGATTCCATAAGAATAATTCTCTTTTAAGTTCATTTGCAAAAGATATGTTGGAATTAATACATCATAGTTGTAATATGTGGCTTAGTAATATTTCTATATACACTTTCATCTAGAATTTTGTTAATTTTTAAAAATACATATTCAAATTACAAATTGATTGACATCCAAATTGAAACAAGGAAACTTGCTCTGAATGCAAAGGGGAATATTTAGGTTCAACAATGTTGCTCTTGTTTAAGCAACAGTGCTTGATTAGCTAGTAAAAATATTAGTTATGCTAGATTAAAAGAATTGAGGCTGTTTGCCAATTAAGAATTTTAATTAGTAAGATTTCTTCAGCTATAGCTTATAGATATATGAGTTTCAAGGAGCTACAGTATTGCTTAATTCCAAATATTTAAAAACTGTACATACTTAATATTTGCACTTACTATGACCTCCAAGGCTTTGTGTGTCTATGTAGAGTTGCATATAATTATCTAATGATATTGATATAACAGCAAAGAGTGAAAATCCTAGGAAAAGAAAAACTTTAGGGCCTTGTGTTGATTTTGATCTTATTTTTCCTCCATACAAAGAGAAGTAAGTAGATGTTTTTATAAAGATAAATATAATTTTCTTCTCAGAGTATTATTTTGGAAAAAACTCTATTTCTCTGTTTTTCTCTGTCCTCTAAAGTAACCAAGATGGTTGCCACCCTTCTCTTTCAAACTGCATATACATTTCTATTTGAACATATTTCTTTCTTAGGGAACAGAACCTGATGTCCTATCTACATACCTTTCTTGATAATAATGTTTATCTAGGATTTGGAGAATTAGAATCACTTCCCTTCATAGTCATTCTCTCTATTTTCCAAATGAGACATTCATTGGGATACTGATGTAGAAGGGTATGGAATAGATAATATCAATATTTATTTCTAGAGATTCTAGTTGATTTGTGCCAAGTAACAAAAATTTAAAAATAGATTTAGGTAGCTTTTTAAAAAATTATGTTTAGAAATTTAAGCAATAAAATTAGAATGTTACCTACTAAATTTAAGTTAAATGGATCTAAAATTTTATGTAAACATAGAAATAATTTTTAAGGCATACAATATTACATTGGCTTTAATTCAGTAACTTTTAGGAACATTTATCATAAAGTAATGCCTTTCTAGAAAATACAAGAAGCATATGCCTCAGGCCTGAAGGAAACAAAGTCATCCTGAAGGATTCAGGTAGTGTCCACACCCCTAATGTGAAACAGGCATTTTCCTCAGTTCTGTGACCTTAGTCTTCTCCGTTAAGCTCTCTAGGCTTCTTTTCCTTCATCTCTGAAATTAAGGGATTGATGTTAAACTAGATGATTTTAAATTCACTTCCAACACTCATAATATGTATTCCCCTTTGTGGATTTTCCACTTACAGAGACAGAGGTTGTATTCAGGAGATAAGTCAGATCTCAAAATGTGCTTTCTTTACCTCCACATCATTTCCTGAAGGACCCAGAGGAAAAACTAACTGGCGGCAGAGGTGATTTTTTAAATATTTCAGTGAATGCATTTTTATTTCTGGCATATTGAAAGTTAACTGTTATTTATCAGAGACAAACTATTTCACTACCACATCGAATTCTGAATCATATACAAATTGCTCTTGAATGTAGTTAGTTTAAAATTTCCTCAGAGAATCATCATGAAAAATTACTAAAAGTCAATATTATGATCCAGAAGAGCAAATCAACCTTTAAGGACATTTTTCTTTAAACCTATACGTACTGTTGGAAAAGAAATAAAAATTTAATTTATTAGAATTTGTTCAGTTAAGTTTCAATACCAACAAAAGGGTATATTGAGTAAAAGAGAGGAGGCATAAAAGGAAATCTATCATGTTAAGGCATCTACCTTGAAGTGAAATATAATTTGATGCAACCTATTCCAATTATCCTAAATATGGCCCATTAAATATGTTTACATTGGCTTTACAATCTTAAATAAATAAAATTAACACCCACAATGGTTGGGGTTCTTAGAAATGAATGAAGGTGTTTCAAAGTTAGAATTTTCAAGTTCATTTATATTCAACATATTTGTGAATGCTCAGGAAAAAAATAGTAAGCAAACATTTTTATTTGTGGCTGGTGCTAACTTGGATGATGCACACACTAGGGAGGACAGGGGAATGATAATAATAAAGAACCTGGAGGTGTTAGAAGTATGTTAGGGAAATGATAAAACCAAGATTTAAGTTGTAAAAATGCAAATCATTACACGAGGGGAGGAAATAACCTAATGCAGCTACCTAGAGGGTGGGACAGACCTAAGAAAACAGGGGCAAAATAAATCTCTGGGTGATAGGGCAGAGAAAATGAGATATGAAACCAGCAATAATAATGAGCAGAAAATGTTCCCTTGCTCTTTTGAACCACAAAGAGGCATTGTGGCACAGGAAGATGAAGGGCATGGCACCTAAACATTGGATTCAGCTTCTACTACATATCAAAAAAATTGACATGAATGCACAGTTGGACACACAGTTGCTTAGAGGTCTGACTGCTAGGAAACTGCCACAATAGAGTGAATTTCTGTTATATGTCTGTTCAGTGGACTCTTTCTAAATAATATAGTGCAAAGGAATAAAACAAGAAATAGTGACATTATCCCTATGAGCAATGTCTAAATCCCAGGAATTAAAGATAAATAAATTTCCCAAAGAAAGTAGGTGACCTTCATTCTTTTTAAACACAATTTAGCTTTTGAAAAATTTAGGCCACAGAAACAAGCATTTCTAATGCGTCAAGATAATTTTAAAAATCTAAGCATGCAAGTTGCTATTCGGCTTTTAGTCATATACCATATAGTGTCCACTGAGTTTATATTTGTAGAATGAATAAATGAATAAATACAAAGCAGAAATTTTTATATCCATTTTACAGATGAGAAATGGCGAGAATCCATAAAATTTAATCAATATCCCTAACTTCACTCAGGAAATAAGTTATAAAGCCAGAATTTATGTAGGATTAATGCTTAAGTCCATGATTTCCCCACCATTAAACTAGTTTATTGATTCTGTAACTCACCTAGTGGCCATCAACCCTGTAAAGCAACCTTTGTCTTCTTATTTGTTTTAGAAATTTTCTTTGGGTTTCTGTTTTACACAGCCTTTGATTATATTTTTCACTGGTTTTAATCAGCTTCTGTTAAGCATATGGTAGAAAGAATATATGGAATTGTTTCCAAGTTTATGTACACAAAATTTAGGAATCTTGGAAATGGTAGATTTTACAAGTAAAAATTCTCACATAAATAAATTACAATGTCAAGATATGAGATTATTATATATTCATTACTCAGTACTTATTTCTCAGTGTTAAGCCTGGTGATCAGAGTCATCAAAGGAACAATGGTGAAGTGCCCCTTGCAAGATTGCTTACATTCATCAAGGCCTATAGGAAAAAAAATGCACAGTTTTTGAAAAATAGCTTTTGTACACCTTTCCAATTTTTCTTTCATTCTGATAAATAATTTGATATTTGGGTATACTTATTTAGGTAGGCTTGTAAATTTCTCTAAGATGACGTATCGAGAACCGAATGACATTTCTTGACTTATTTTGCCAAATAGCACAACATGGGTGCCTTTCATTAGATACAATGGATATGGTCCAAAGTGAGCAATATTTTATGGGCTTTTTAATTTTAGAGATTATTTTTAACTAGGAAAGATAAAAGTATTAATACGGCAGTTTTGCAGAATGAAACTTTTACATGATTATATATAGTGTTGATTAGCTTAATAGTTATTGTTCACTCTTCAAAATGTGCTTATCTGTCAACTGTAAATGCTTTGAGGGAACCATCAAGTTAGCTATTTTTATGGGCACAACCAATATGAAGCTGATTAAAACATCCTAGGCCAAAATTTTGCCTAACTTTAATAAATATGGTTATAATTGAAAATATTAATGCCATAAGCCAAAAATGAAAATCAGTCTGTACAAAAGTTACTACGTTCTTTTTGGCATTACTTTGCCTTCTGAAAAAAATGAGAGAAAATGTCAAACACATTAATGCATTGTAGGCAATTAAAAAAAAATCAGTGAGAAAGTCTTGACCTTTGATATAGCAACTTTAAAAAGGTATAGTTTTATGAAAAATAATGATCTTGGGGCCATGGATGAATAGGATCAAGTCCTCTCATCCCAGGAATCAATTAATTTTGACTTCTGATTTTAGAGGAGTAGATATTTAGAAATTATTGAGATGTGGCCAGGGTTAGAGTGTTGAATGGCTCTTCTGGCTTTTTCTGATTTTTTTTTTTTTTTGAGAACATATTTAATATAAAGCAGCTCCTGAGCAAGCAGCTGACATGGGAGCCAAGCCACCAGCCAGTGTCCCAGAGGCTTTATTGCCATTACACTCATAATCAACAAATTCATTGAAAAGGAAGTCTCCCGGAAAATCGAAGTACTATAACTTGTTAAAAATATCAGCAGATAGAGAGGGGCAGACTTTTTTTTATATTTTTCCAATGAATTCCAATATTCTGGCTTTGTGATTCTTAAATGTGTAATTAAACCAACCTATGTATAAACTATAAGAAAACATGATAATATTGTTCTTTAGTTTTAAGAGATCTTGAGTATTAAATGGGTAAAAGATGATAAGAATGGGAAGAAGTTGCAATAGTGAAGGGAACCAAAATTTTGCCACCCTGAAACTGCTTTTTGGTATATTGATTTTAAGCTGTTTATTAAGAAATAAGACTCAAAAGGAACCTTTGGCTCTCCCGCCTTTCCGGTCCAAGAGATTCAGATAGAAAAACCTGCTTTAGGAAGGAATCCCTGGCTTAATCACCTGAAGAACCTCCACCCCAGCATTGGTTAGAAAGAGCCCAAGCCTGTTAGCTGGATACCCATGTCCCATTGTTTCTGAGTTGCCCAACAAGAATTGTCCTGCCATATATGTTCCCCTTATCCTCAATTACTTGTAAATTGCCCATTCTCACTTTTAAAATCTAATATATCCCCCCTAATCCTTTTCTCTGTCCAAAATGTCTTATATGTCTAATGTTGTCTCACTGTCTCTGGAATTTTCATGTTTATATTAATCCCCATGTGCACATATTAAAATCTGATTGGCTCTTGTTAATCTGTCTGTTAATTTATTAGCTCACCTAGAAGAACTTAGTGGGTGGGAGGAAAACTATTAATTTTTTTTTTAGTCCCCACAATGGCAATGATAGTAGATCAGTCTGAGTGGGGGAAAAGTCTAAGGTCCATACCTTAGAAAAGTTTCAGAGTTAGAGTGGGATAAGTGTGGGGTGTGTCTCGATTCTGAATGATAGAAGCTGGTGCTTGACCTCTGGAAGTCTCTGCTTTTTAAGGTTGAAATTTTACTAGATCCTAAGGGCAAGGCTATGTGACCAAAAATGAAAAGTCAAAGGCTCCAAAACTTGGGAAGAGATTTAGGGCCTGAAGAAAAGCCAGGCAGAACTTTGAAAATATGTGAGAAGGTGGCACTTTAGTCCTTAACCTCATAAGCTGAGATCTCCTCCTACCCAATTTGATCGCAGCAGATTGTACAGGAGTCAGTGCGCACTTACATCGTGGAAAGGTGCCAAAGTGTTCTTGTGCTGAGAAAGTGCAAAAGGAGCAAAGAGATTATCTTGGATATGATATTTGAAGTGTTACAACAGTTCCAGGCTGATGAAAATCTAAACTAAAACCTTGAATCCTTACAAACTGTTAACTTTATACATAATACAAAAGAATTGGCAGGGATGAGACATCATACCTGCTAACGTTCCTATAATTATCCTGGGCATTCAATGCTGCAATTTTGTAATTTTTTGAGAATATAAACAGGTTAAATATTTTTTAAAATGTACAGTAATGAAAACTATACATTTTCCTATAATATTAATGAAATGGTTGCATAGATTTTAAATCAAGGGTCTTGATATTTGAAGTAGATCAGCAATACATATCTGTTGCATTTTTGTGAGTACACCGAGTATGTTATCGTTATTTTTTTGAGAAGAGATATCTTATTTATCCAAACCCCAAACACATAAAGGTTCTGATTCTATAGGTATGAAATGTGACCTAAGCATCTAAGTCTGTTTGCTTTTATATCTTTAACCAATACTAATATACAATCAGGTTTTATAATTAAAATTTGAAAGCAAAACATAAAAGTTAAAAGCATGACCTTCAGAGCAAAATTAGTCCAAATAATTATTCTAGACATGATAACCAATTAGTCAAGTTACAGGCATACTTCATTTTATTGAATTTTACTTTGTTGAGTTTTGCAGATAATTGCATTTATTTTACAAAAAACTTTTGTTGAGGAAGTTTATAGGTGCCATTTCTCAGCAGCATTTGCTTACGTAGTGTCTCTGTGTCAGATTTTGGTAACTCTTGAAATATTTCAAACTTTTTCATTATTATTTGTTGTGGTGATCTGTGATCAGTGATTTTTGATGTTACTATTGTAATTGTTTTGGGGTGCCACAAACCATGCCCACATGACTGGTGAATTTAATTGATAATTGTTGTGTATGTTCTGACAGCTTCACTACCGCAGTCATTTACCCATCTCTCTTTTTCTCCTCGGGCTATTTATTGCCTGAGACACAAAATATTGAAATTAGGCTAATTAATATTGTCCTCTAAGTGTTTAAGTGTCTCTTGCTTTAAATCGAAAGCTAGAAACAATTAAGCATAGTGAGGAAGGCATGCTGAAAGCTGAGAAAGGCTGAAAATTAGGACTCTTGTGCCAGTTAGCCAAGTTGTGAATGCAAAGAAAAAGTTCTTGAAGGAAATTAAAACTGCTACTCCAGTGAACACATGAATGATAGAAAATGAAACAGCCTTATTGCTGATATAGAGAAAGTTTTAGTGGTCTGGATAGATCAAACCCACCACAACATTCCCTTAAGCCAAAGCCTAATCCAGAGTCAGTTCTTAACTCTATTCAATTCTATGAAGGCTGAGAGAGGTGAGGAAACTGCCAAAAAAGAGATGAAGCTAGAAGAGGTTGGTTCATGAGATTTAAGAAAAGAACTAGTTTTTATAATATAAAAATACAAGGTGAAGCAGCAAGTGCTGGTGTAGGAGCTGCAGAAAGTTAGTCAGAAGATCTAGCTAAGATAACTAAGGAAGATGGCTACACTAAACAAGATTTTCAAAGTAGACAAAACAGACTTATATTGGAAGAAGATGCATTTAGGACTTTCATAGCTAGAGAGAAGTCAATGGCTGACTTCAAAGACTCAAAGGATAGGCAGAGTCTTGTGTTAGGTGGCTAGTGCAGCTGATGGCTTTAATTTGAAGCTGATGCTCGTTTACCATTCTTAAAATCCTAGGGCCTTTGTAAATTATACTGAATTTTCTCTGCTTGTGCTCTATAAATAGAGAAACAAAGCTTGGATGATAGCTTATCTATTTACGACATGGCTTAATGAATAATTTAGTCTACTGTTGAGACTTCCAGAAAAAAAGATTTATTTCAAAATATTACTGCTCATTGACAATGCAACTAGTCACCCAAAAGCTCTGATGGAGATGTACAATGAGATTAATGTTGTTTTCATGTCTGCTAACACAACATCCATTCTGCAGCCCATAGTTTGAAGAGTAAGTTTGATTTTTAAATCTTATTATTTAAGAAATATATTTTGTAAGGCTATAGCTACCATAGTGATTCCTCTGATGAATCTGGGCAAAGTAAGTGAAAGCCTCTGGAAAGGATTTACCATCTTACATGCCATTAAGAATATTTCTGATTCATGGGAAGAGGCCAAAATATCAACATTAATAGGTGCTTGGAAGAAGTTGATTCCAATCCTCACGGATGACTTTGAGGGGTTCAGACGTCAGTGGAGGAAGTAAATGTAGATGTGGTTGGTGGAAATAGCCAGAGAACTAGAATTAGAAGTGAATTGCTGCAATTTTATGATAAAACTTGAATGAATGAGGAGTTGCTTCTTTTGGATGAGTAAAGAAAGTGTTACCGTCCCTCCCCCCGCCTCCCGCCACCGATGGAAACTTCTGGTGAAGATGTTATGAAGATTGTAGAAATGACAATACAGGATTTAGAATATTACATAAGCTTAGTTGATAAAGCAGCTGCAGGATTTGAGAAAATTGGCTCCAATTTCAAAAGAAGATCTGTATGTAAATGTTATTAACAGCATGGCATGCTACGGAGAAATCACTCATGAAAGGAAAAATTGGTCAGTGTGGCAAATTTCATTGTCTTATTAGTCACAATTCTGACCAGTCAGCAGCCATCAACATTGAGGCACAACTTTTCACCAGCAAAAAGATTACAACTCGCTAAAGGTTCAGATAATGATTATTGTTTTTTAGCCATAAATTATTTTTTAATTAAGGTAAGTACATTGTTTTTCCAGACATAATGCTGTTGCTCACTTAGTAGACTGCAATATAGTGTATTTTAATACAGACCAAAAAAAAAAAAAATTCGGATTTGCTTCATTGCGATATTCACTATATTTTGGTGTTCTGAAACCAAACTTGCAATATTTCTGAGGTATGTCTGTACTCAGTTTTAGATTTCCTGATATTAAAATTGGAGTGTTGATTGGTTGTAAGGATGAGAAGAGGCAAGGCATGTAAAGCAAAACCATTCCATGGTGTAAAAAGTGCATTCAATAAATTTTCCAGAATGAATGGAATACTACTAATGGTTAAATATTTTAAAATAAGGATTAATTTCTAATGATTAAAAAGAAATTCGTGGAAAATAGAAATCATGTATAATTAATCTTTTTACTGCAAATTATTGTATTATTCATTCATACATTAATATTAAAATACATTTTTCAAAATAATCTAAAATAAAATATTCTCTGTAAAAAATAAAAGTAATATGCTCTTGGAACTCTTACTCATCTACTGAAATTCAAATTGAGTATAAAAATAGAAATGGTCTCTACATAGGTTTCTTCTCTGATGAGCTACATTTGGGCCAATTTGTCAATTGTATGTGGCCTTTTTAAAAATGACCGTGTCTTGCTCAAAAAGCGCCTGCCATAGAATAACAAAAATAAAAATAAAGTCTAGTTGCAAATTATAGTGTATAAAGTTTGATGTGTATTTATTAGCTCCATTCAATTTCTTCTATTTTCAAGCACTAGTATTTATTACCAATTAAGAAAAGTGCTTAATTTATATTTACATTTTACATACAGTTCTTTATCTACATTTACTCTTTGTTCTATGTAATATTATATTAGCAGTCACATTTGGGAAGAATTTCAACGTAATACAGCACATTTTAAATACAGACCAAATAAAATAAAGTTAGGACCAAACTGGAAGATACTGGGAATAAATTTACAATACTTCTTTTTGGCAGAGTGTATTATATGAAAATAATATAGAAAATTATGATAAAACCATCTTTAAAACACCTCATTCACCAATTTAGCAAAATTAATGGAACTGGAGATGTGTAGCATAAAAAGTAGTAGAAAGTCTCACACAGCCTCAGACCATGTCAGGAAGAGCACCAGGAAAAAATTCCTAGAAGCCAATGAAGATCGGTGATGGCCAAAATGTAGTTGGCTGTTTATACCACAAAGTCTGAGGTTCATAAAATTTCTCACAAACTCTTCCTCTTATCAAATTACCCAAATTACTATAAAAAAGTCACCGCTCAGTGGGATAGTTTGCCCTGCCAATCTACTGAGACACCCACAAATATGGCCATGCAACTTATTCAGAGATTAACCTCATAGAAACAATATTTCTTGACTAAGACAACTCATGCCACTAATTTCCTTCTTAATATCTCAAAAGATTAATGACTAATATAATGAGTCAATATTTAATATTAAAGCTCACATTTAAAGCAGAACTTGCAAAGAATGTTCAAATAAACAAAAAGAGGAGTCAAGAATTATCTATCTTTCTTGTTTATGAGAAAACAGAAGAATGAGATAAAAAATAGAATGAGAGAATATCTAGATATTTTGCAGATCTATGAAATAAAATTAAGAAAAAACATTATAATACTTAAAACAATAGTAGAAAGAGTAACACAAATCAACAGAGGAAAGACGAGAAAAATTACTGTCCATATAGTGGAAATATGAAAGTGATTATGTGCTTTGGAGAGTAAGCAATTGAGAACCAACAGACAGATACCTGTTATTTCTGAAGAAGAGAACATGGAAAATGGAATTACAAAGAAATGAAAAGGTGAAATAATATCTATCAATCATCTATTATGTTTGAAAATAATGTAAGGTATACATTTTCAGACTGGAAGATGATGCCTATAGCAAGAAAATACAATAAAAATTGTCAAATGAAACA
>NW_011888887.1:1230501-1241106 GCF_000151845.1 Pteropus vampyrus | reverse complement strand
CTACTGAGACACCCACAAATATGGCCATGCAACTTATTCAGAGATTAACCTCATAGAAACAATATTTCTTGACTAAGACAACTCATGCCACTAATTTCCTTCTTAATATCTCAAAAGATTAATGACTAATATAATGAGTCAATATTTAATATTAAAGCTCACATTTAAAGCAGAACTTGCAAAGAATGTTCAAGTAAACAAAAAGAGGAGTCAAGAATTATCTATCTTTCTTGTTTATGAGAAAACAGAAGAATGAGATAAAAAATAGAATGAGAGAATATCTAGATATTTTGCAGATCTATGAAATAAAATTAAGAAAAAACATTATAATACTTAAAACAATAGTAGAAAGAGTAACACAAATCAACAGAGGAAAGACGAGAAAAATTACTGTCCATATAGTGGAAATATGAAAGTGATTATGTGCTTTGGAGAGTAAGCAATTGAGAACCAACAGACAGATACCTGTTATTTCTGAAGAAGAGAACATGGAAAATGGAATTACAAAGAAATGAAAAGGTGAAATAATATCTATCAATCATCTATTATGTTTGAAAATAATGTAAGGTATACATTTTCAGACTGGAAGATGATGCCTATAGCAAGAAAATACAATAAAAATTGTCAAATGAAACACTTTGTAATAGTAACAAGAAAGATAACATACTTAAAATGTATTTCACATGGAATGAAGAAGATAAATATGTGAATAAAACTTTAAAATGTTTTTGAGAGACATGAAAGTAAACAAATATAGAGGCATACTTTGATTTTGGAAAAGAAAACCATGCAGAAAAAATTTTAATTCTCCCTACATTAATCTTTACATGTAATACAATACTAATAAAATTACCAAAATATTTTTGAATCTTGACCAACTTATTTTGAACTTCATAAAGATAAAAAATGAAAAAAATTTTAAAGACATTTTAGAAAAAGAGATAAAGATGACTTCTAAACTGATATTGAAACATTCAATAAATTAGTTATTTAAAAAGTAAATGGTACATCAATATACAGTTTCATTCAGCACTCTATTAGGGTCTATATGAATAAGAATTTAGTAAAGGAGAGAAGTGCTAATATAATTTTTTAGGGAAATATTAGTTAGTAAAAGATATTGGGACAACTGAGTAGGCAGATAAATTTAAATCCTTGGAAAAATTATTGGGAACTTTTATTATATATATGTAATTAATAAACTATATATATATAAAGTTAGTAAAAATAAGAAATAAAATGGTAACCTATCAGAAAAAGAGCAAAGAATTTGACAAAGATTTTACAGAAAACAGTATGAAAGTCATATAAATATATAACAAAATACCACGTGCATAATCAGAGAAATAAAATACAAATTAAAACTATAAGAAAATTACTTTTCAACTGTTAATTGGCAAAAATCATGGTTTGAAAACACTGTGTTGGTGAAGTTGTGAACAAATAGGAGGTCTCAGATACTACTGCCCAGAATTTTTTTTTTTTTTAAGAAAGGTCAGAAATGTGTTTATGGTGTTCTCCAATTTGTATTAATTAAAAACAAAGTATTGACACAGCTATTCTTGTATGTTCACAGAATATCTGTGCAAGACTCTATAGAGTAATTGCTATTAGTAGAAATAAGTAACCTGTAAAAAAATTAAGCTAACTTAAGATTGGGTAACAATTAAATGTCAGAATTAAAAATTGTCATGTCTATAGAGTTAAAAAGTAAATAATTCCATGTACAACCGAGTGGAATTCAGGACTAAAGGCAAAGTAATGCATCATGGGGAAAGCAATAAGAAGGAATGTAAATAGTAAGTCTTGGAAAATCTATCTGAAAATGAAATGCAGTCAATCAAAAACAAAATTAAAAATACCCCATTAATTATGAGCAATTATAATGAAAGGCTTAAAACTGATGAGCATCGTCTCTACCTATGTAAACTTAAAATTAAATCTAAATATTTAGGGTAAATTTATAGTTCCAAAATGGAAAAGAAAAGTTATGTTATAGAAATGAAAACTTATCTATTGAATTCTCCTAGATAAAGAAATTATTGAACTTAAGTTTGCAACTACGTAAATGTCTCTCATTTTTGCTAGTATGCTCCAGGATTTCGAGCCAGTGTCAAGCCAGTTGAATCATTACTACTTTCAATTAATCTTTAGTTCAGTAGTTATAATACTTACATTTTGTTTCATTACATTATTTATCCTAGCTATATGAATATTTTTTAATGTTGAAGTAAATTTCTTACAATAAATTTTTTGTGCTGATTTTCCCTCAGGCAGCATTATTTCTTAAAGAATTTTTTTTTTTTTGGTAGAGAACATTAAACATACACTTTATTCACAATTCCCATAAATTTTAAAGTGCATTTTGTCTCTTCACCAAATGTTCCTTTATACCTTATCTGATTATAGAAATCTGGGGTTACAAATTTTATTCTTTTTGAACTTTGCCACTACTTTGAGAAGGGAGAGAAATGTTCAGATCACGATCTTAAGCTAAAGTATTGCATTCTAACATTGCAGACTAAGCAGCATTGAGGGGAGGAGGCTAGGTGATTGAGTGAATGTTTTTCATTTCCTATGACTTCTTTTACCTCAACCTATTCCCACCCACAAATGTGTCAATGTCAGTTATGTTATTATTAATGAACATGTGAAATCAGGTGAGGGAAATATTTTTTTAGACTATTTTCAAGTATATGCTAACTGGAATCAGATGATTTGAATTAGTCCAAAGTGGTTATTACTATGTTTAAGTAGTCTGTTAACCATATTTCAACATAACATTTTATTTGCATAGATGAGGCAACTAAAACATTTGGATTTGTCTGTAAATTTTTTTAAATAAAGCATTTTTCTTTAATTTTGCATCTTCCTTAAATATAGCTATTTCCAGAAATAGACATGCTCAAATATAACTAAATACTCATTGACTTACTGCTCTATTATAATGGTAATAGAAAGCAAAATTACAAACTCAACAAAGTGAAAATATACACATGAAGAGTCAACACCCTTGTAAAATTCAAAGTATTTAAGGAAAAGAACACAGTTTTTCCACAATTTTGGTGTTTGGTTTGATTAGAAAGCCATAAATCATTTTGGTTTAGCTTTTTTTTTTTTAAATAAATTATCCTTTAGAACAGTGTGTTAGCTTTGCAGGCAAAAAGTTGAAGTCTGACTCATATTTAGCCTCAGCATCTTGATTTGGTGAAGATTCAAAACAAAATTAATGGATTGAGGTTATAAAAAATTAGCAAAAGGCTTTAATTTGATGATGGAAAAAAATGAAACTTGGTTAGCTTGCTCATGAATCATGCTGTTGTTATCCAAATGAGAAAAGCTCATAGTAGCAATTGTAACATCATTAGTGGTTCTCTTGGCCTTTTGTTTTTCATCTCTTGGATTCTTGCTGCTCATTAAGATCCAGTTTGTCTTCATTGCCTGTATTTTGGTTTATAGATACATAGTTTTCAGAAAGAGACATGTTCAAAGTGCCCATAACTCATGTTTTTTGCTAAATAGTCAGGACAAAATATTTCAGTTTTATTATTTCATTTCATTTGATGCTAAACAACATAGAGATGTCTTCTTTTCTCTGATGACCTCATTGCTTAGTTTTTATTCTTCCAGTTTTTTTTAAAATAAAATATAGGAGCATTATAAAATAAATAGTTTTAATGTTTTTGATCATGCTTATTTGGTAGCAATTCAAAATTGCATATTAAATATATTTAAAAGTATATTTACATATACTATATGTAGATAATTGCAACTATTTTCATGACAGTAATATCAATGGGGAATTTACAATTTCCCAAGCTATGTGAAGGATATTAATAAATTACTTCAGATAATCACTGTATGAGATTCAAAATATGAATTTTTATGCTATTGTTGACATTAATTATGTTATGCAACTAATCATAATTTTATTATATTTTTACTAATCCTCCATGAAGATTAATAGGTGTGACCAAAGCTTGGACAAACCTGACTCATGGCATTCAAGTTTTATTTGAGGGGAAAAACTTCTTCTGCCGTTTTATAAAAGCTCTACTGTCTTCCCATGTCTTTTCTGCTTTTGCTTAGCAAATGGATAATTTTTTAATATTTGTGTTTGAATATACCCAATTTATCAAATTTCATTTGTTGACCCAAATAACAATCATAATTGTAAGCTTGATTTTGTATAAAATCTAAATCTGCCCTCCTCGCCATTTCAGTCTGGAAGCCTCCAGTGAGAAAAAGGAGTTACAATTCTTATCTGTTCTCCACTTTTTTGTCAGCTCATTTGCTCTCCCATTTCTTGCTAGTGTTTTTATTCCAGGTAGGGAACAGAGAACAGAACAGGTAAATGGATGTGATCAAGCTAGCAGTGTTGTGTTCACTTTTGGTGTATCTTCCTTCCATAAACTCTTCAGAGGTGCCCCACATTGTTCCAGTTCTTTTGCTGCAGGCTGAACTATTGCTCTGCAACAGTTCCCTGCCACCTTATCTGGAATCTGAGGACAAACTGTATAATTCCATCTTCTTTCTGACAAGATCTTGGCAGGTCTATTTTATAGGACCCATGATTACCCCATACCAGCTATCTGCAGAGTGATACATAACTGGTCCAAGAGAAACATGCTTTCATCCTTACCACTCATTAATTTTGGCATTGCAATAAGACCTCAGTGCATCAACACTCGTGGTTCTGCCGGCAAAGCCTCGTCTTCCTGTCATATTATCTTACTAGAAATGAGACCACAGGCCACAGTCTACTCTAGCTTATAGATAGAAACCAGGCTTAGTACTCTAGGTCTTTCAATTACAGGGGGCATTATGACTAGTCCTCCAAGTAATCCCTTTGAACACCTGACTAAGTCTGCAGTTAGAAGTTGACCTTCTGTGTTTGTCCTTTCTGAGAAGATTAAAGCATATTATTTTGTTAGGTGAAAGCCTGGGGAGAGAAAATGAATAGAGAGTAAGAAAGTCTGGGAGAGCCTTCGTACCTGATGCTAGCCTGACCCTGAGTGAAGGATGGTGAATGAAAAGATTGGGTAGAATGATTACAGACTGCTGTGTAGTCAGATAAAAGTTGGCAAAGCCACAATGACCTCAAGCCACTGTTGTCTCTGTGAAAATTTCTGTGTCTTCTAAGAGTAGGTTTTCATTAGTATCCCTGAGTCATTAAGTCATTGTTTGATAACAGTCCCGTAGAGGTGTGGCCTTTATACAAACCACAGCAACAGCAGCTGGGACCCTTGGCCAATTATACTCTTTATAGTTGGAGTTCTGGGAGGTATATTTTCATGGGCATCTGCCGTACCTCCCTTTTTCCTCAAAGTGTGAGAGTATGGTCCGAAAGCATGGAAAGAGTTCCCTCTAAATACATCTCTTCATCAACAACCCCACAAAGACCCCTCTCTACCTCTTACTCTTCATATTTTCAAAATGCATAAAGGGATTCAAGAGTCATGGAACAGTTTTTTCCCATTTCCTTGGAAAATTTCTGTATGGTTATTCGATCTTGACATTCCATAACAATTTTAACTGGAGGTCCTCGTTTGACTTTAATTTTGACATTGTTACATATTTATACCTGATTCTAGTAAATACTGTGAAACTAAACATTGGTTATTTTTTATTAAAATTGAATTTGATAATAAAATAATAATTAAAATAATTATTTTTATATAAGAATACACCAGGTGCTCAGAAAAGAAGTGATGGTATTTGACATACCTGTTAATCAGACTTGTTGAGACTCATAAAGGCATCACGTAAATGTTTTGGTTTGTTTTATATAGTAGAACATGTATATCAATTTATATGCACTACTGAAAAAGTAGGTTTGCATATTTATCTACATATTCCATCTTCTTCAATGCGAATAACTTGTAAGAAGCCATTCTTTCATTGCCTTTACTGTTCTTACCTATGAAACATACTGTTTTATACACAGTTTTACAAATGCAAATATATTCCAATCTGAAACTAGTAAGTGAGAAAGCAAGTCAAAAGAAGTTATAAATGTTAAGAAGCTCAAGTGTAACACATGAATTCTTTGAAATCTAAACTAAAATAAATTATTGGGTGACAAACTATTTTGCAAAAAATATTTCAATTTTGTTAATTTTCGAAAGCTAGCCTAGGTTAGAGTAAAATGACAGAAAGAAAACCAAAGAATGTATTATTTTTTAACTCCCATCTTAATATCTACAGAGACTTGGTACCTCATTAAAAAGTTATTGATTTTGATGTAGAGAGCACAGCAATTGCATATTACTTATCCAAGGCAATGGCATGTTTTGAACAGAATCTGTTGTTAGCCCTAAACGTGTTTCTTTGAGTGCATAGAACATGAAACAACTTCCTAAATTACTGAACAATTTCTAATAATCCTAAAGCAGAAAACATGACAATTTTCAGCTTAAATTAAGCTTTATATAGTGTTGCTGGATTATTTCTAAATTTTATTTCTCAAATAGTTTTTGGTCTAAAAATCAACAGAACTTGTTACCTGATCAGAATAACAGACAGTTTAGGAACTTGTCTAGTTGTATTTCTTTATATATTGAGACAATTCTGTAAGTATGCTTGTAAAAACAGACATATAAGTCAAATCTATAATATTAATATTTGATAAAGCTCAAATTCCAGGTCATTCTAAAAATTAAATAAAAGAAATTCATCCTTAAGAATTTAAGTATAAATAACAGAAGGATCTAGTTGTAATAACAAGCAAACAGACAAGCAAAATAACTTAAATTTTCCCTTTGGCTAGGGCGATAATCTTAGAAATGGCAAATTAGGACAGAAAAAGTGATCTCTTTTTATGTATTGAATAAAGTATATTGCTACAGAAAGAGTTTGTCTTGAGAACATTTAGAAAAACTCAATAAAAGATTAAAAATCATTTATTTAACTAAAAGGCCAAGATTCTGGAAAGGAGAGAACGAAGGCAAAGTGAGGTGACTTTCTGCATTTCTCTGAAATCGTTTGTGATTCTAGGTTTAGTATATCAGTTGAAGAATTCAGTTGTTGTCTGGATAGAGAGCAATTTCTGGGGAATAGGGATACCAAAAGATCCTTTAAAAAGATCTGAAATTCAAAAAAAAAAAAAAGTTGGAGACATAAGGAGCCAAGTGTTTTGTGAGAAAGGATGAGAAAAACAGAAGCTGACACACAGCTGGTTTCCCCCTCCAATTATTTTACTTAGTTCAGAAGCTGCTAAAGGTTGGGGGCTGGACAGCTAAGTAGAAATATTTGAAAAGGATAACACAGTTCTCTGCTGTCTCATTATTCTGTCTTTAAACACAGTTTAGGATTTACCAAAGAAAGTCTCTTTCAGCTGAAAGTTCTGGAGGTTCTTCATCTTAGAAATAACTATGAACCAGGGATACCAAAGCTTTATGACAATCATTACCCAGCTCAATTTCTGACTGGATTATAGTTACCAGTCACTAACTATCTAGCAAAGGGAAGAGGAAAACCATTCCTAGGGAAAAATAATACTAGAGATTTTTAAATATATAATGTTTAGCATTCAATTAAAAAATTATTAGAGATACCAACATCCAATAGAAAAACAATTAAAAAGAGACATTGTTGATCCTAATATTGAAATTAATAAAAAATGCTTTAAAAACTATGATTACTAAGTAAAATAGGTAAAATCATGGAAGAATAGGTAAAAAGATGGAAAATTTCATTCAGAGAAAGCATCTAAGAAAGAGATTTAAAGAGGAATTCTAGAACTGAAAATCGAATAAAATAAAGAGCTCAATAGATGGGTTTAACAGGAAAATAGACAAGCAGAAGATATTTGTGAACTGCCACACATATCAATAGCATATATCCAAAGTAGAGCATTACAGAAAAAGGAAAGTATCAAAAGAGCACAAGAAGCATATAACATATAATGAAATGTGTAACATACATGTAGATTTGAAGTTTGAGGAAAGAGAAGAGAGAAAGATTGGGACAGAAGCAATAATTGACAAAACAATAATGGCTGGAATTTTTCAGAACCAATGAAATATACAGACCAGAGAATCGCTGAGCCCCAAGAGGGGTAAATACAAAAATAGCACACGTAGGCATGCCATAATAAAATTGTTAAAAGCTAAAAAGAAAGAGAAAGTATTAAACGTAGCCCAAAGGAGTACACACATTACTTCAAAAAAAAAGAAGTAATATTGATATCAAATGAACCAAGATTTATTTACCCAGCAAATTTTTTGAAAATTAAAGATATTAAATAAAAAATTTATAAGATAAATTTATATAAAAATATAGAAATATAAAAAATTTACAAAATTAAAAATACAAACACAAATTTAAAAATAAAGATTAACTAAAAATATTTTTAAACAGATAAAAACATACAGAATGTATTGCCATGAAACCTGCACTAAAAATAATTATAAAGGAATTAATTTAGGTAGTAGAAAAATGATCCCAACATATATAAGAAGAAATGTCCAACAATGTAAAGACTTCTATAGAAGAATATTTACTGGACAAAATAAAATAATACTCTGTGCAGTTGTACATATATATATATAGTTCAAATGCATGAAAATAATAATGTGAAAAGTAGGAAGTTGTATATGTAGGTAAAGTGTTTTATGTTGCTAGCATTATAGAGTAAATGTTAGAAGTAATAATTTATATTGTTATAATGATTCAAGAGTAAATGTAATCTACAGTAATTATTAAAAGGATAGGAAGAGAAGTAATAACTAACAAGTTAATAGAGGGAAATGGATAGTTAAACCAATAAAACAAAATTAAAAAACAACTGATCAATCCAAAAGATAGCTTTATGAGAACAAAGCTGGTTAGCCAAATAGGAAACAAGTAATTAGATGACATATATAAAGTAAAATATATCTTCAATTACACTTAATGCAAATGAACAAAATACTTCACATGAAGAATAAGATTGTTTGAGTTTAAAAAAATCTCAACTACATGCTACTCTTAAAAGAAACATCTCAATATAAGAATATTATGCTATATTCTATATTCTTAGAATATATGATTCTTAGAATATATAAAATGGTTGAAATCCAAAGAATTGAATAAAAGATACAATCATGCAAATATAATGCAAAATAAAATGTCTGTGGCTATATTAATACCAAAAACAGTTTTAAGGTAAGAGCATTGCTAGAGTCAAAGAGTAAATTTTCATAATGATAAAGAGGTAAATCAATCGGAAAATATGACTATTCTAAATTTCAATGAAATTAATATGTAGATTCAACATATATATGAAATTACCTTTCCAAAACTTCAAAAGTTAATAATAACTGCAGTTAGGAAAAATCAGTAAGGATATAAAAAATATGAACAATACAATTAACAAATTTGACCTAATTAACAGAACTAATTGTCATATAGTGTGCCCTATATAAAATTAACACAATTAGCAGAACTAATTGTCATATACTGTGCCCTACATTCAACAATGACAAAATTCAGACTATTTTCAGGTTTACATGGTACATTTAGCAAAATGATAGTTGATCTTTGTAAATTAAAATTTTAACATCTTGCCAAGGAATTGTTTCACGCTTAATCTACCAGGCATCACAGCAGAACTTCTATTAACTTAGGAGTACATCCTGCACAAAGAAAATGAGCAAAATTCTATGACACTTTTCTATCCTATTAGTTAATGTTGCTCATACCATTAAAGAGGACTGCAAGCTCATGATGAATGTCTCATGGGCTGTTGTTTTTGCCAGGGTTGATCAATATTATTTCTTTTATATAAACAAAAAAAGTATTTGCACTGAAGGAAGATGAAAAAAAAAGTTTACTTACAAGTATTTATATTTATGGTTTCTGCTTTTAGTTGTGCATATATAATTCATATTGCCTCAAACAGAAATTCTTCTTGATGTTGACACTAGGATTAAGGTGCCTATCAGGCACTTAGCCTAACTTGTCATTAATAATGAGAAGGTCAGGGGTCTATTATTCATTGGCCAGTGACTATTGTATCATATCATGCCTATAATAAACTTCGAAGCTTGACTGGGCATTTTATAAAATGTGTGGCTAAAATGGGAAGTAAAATGTAAAATGTAGATGGATCAGCACAAACAAGTAGAAAAAACTGCTTAAAAAGCATGCCCTTTGAATCAATAACATCATCTTTGTTAAATAAGCACAGCCCCTTGATTTATCAGAAAAGACTCAGATTCATCCCTCATTAACAGAAGACTGTGCTGTAGGCTTTGTTTACTTAGAAAACCAAATTGGAGGAAATGCTGTAGGTTGTACTTGTATGTGATCTTGATAATTTGCAGTGAGCCTTGACAAATCTAGAAATTTGGAGCCTTGAAAAACTAGGAATTACTTCATATGAGGTAAATTATATAAAAATGGAACCATCTCAAATTTAAGAAAAATCCATTCTACTTGTTCTTAAAATAATTTTCTGTAAAGTGTAACATTAATATAAGACTGATCTAAAATATAGCTAAAAATCTCCTGCATCAATACTTTGGGTCTTTTCAGGGGCAAAATGACATCAACAAAGATAGGTGCAGGACATTGAAATGCAAGATTATACAAAGTTTTAAAAAACTGGTAAAGTATCAAAAT
>NW_011888887.1:1225763-1230451 GCF_000151845.1 Pteropus vampyrus | reverse complement strand
ACATATATATGAAATTACCTTTCCAAAACTTCAAAAGTTAATAATAACTGCAGTTAGGAAAAATCAGTAAGGATATAAAAAATATGAACAATACAATTAACAAATTTGACCTAATTAACAGAACTAATTGTCATATAGTGTGCCCTATATAAAATTAACACAATTAGCAGAACTAATTGTCATATACTGTGCCCTACATTCAACAATGACAAAATTCAGACTATTTTCAGGTTTACATGGTACATTTAGCAAAATGATAGTTGATCTTTGTAAATTAAAATTTTAACATCTTGCCAAGGAATTGTTTCATGCTTAATCTACCAGGCATCACAGCAGAACTTCTATTAACTTAGGAGTACATCCTGCACAAAGAAAATGAGCAAAATTCTATGACACTTTTCTATCCTATTAGTTAATGTTGCTCATACCATTAAAGAGGACTGCAAGCTCATGATGAATGTCTCATGGGCTGTTGTTTTTGCCAGGGTTGATCAATATTATTTCTTTTATATAAACAAAAAAAGTATTTGCACTGAAGGAAGATGAAAAAAAAAGTTTACTTACAAGTATTTATATTTATGGTTTCTGCTTTTAGTTGTGCATATATAATTCATATTGCCTCAAACAGAAATTCTTCTTGATGTTGACACTAGGATTAAGGTGCCTATCAGGCACTTAGCCTAACTTGTCATTAATAATGAGAAGGTCAGGGGTCTATTATTCATTGGCCAGTGACTATTGTATCATATCATGCCTATAATAAACTTCGAAGCTTGACTGGGCATTTTATAAAATGTGTGGCTAAAATGGGAAGTAAAATGTAAAATGTAGATGGATCAGCACAAACAAGTAGAAAAAACTGCTTAAAAAGCATGCCCTTTGAATCAATAACATCATCTTTGTTAAATAAGCACAGCCCCTTGATTTATCAGAAAAGACTCAGATTCATCCCTCATTAACAGAAGACTGTGCTGTAGGCTTTGTTTACTTAGAAAACCAAATTGGAGGAAATGCTGTAGGTTGTACTTGTATGTGATCTTGATAATTTGCAGTGAGCCTTGACAAATCTAGAAATTTGGAGCCTTGAAAAACTAGGAATTACTTCATATGAGGTAAATTATATAAAAATGGAACCATCTCAAATTTAAGAAAAATCCATTCTACTTGTTCTTAAAATAATTTTCTGTAAAGTATAACATTAATATAAGACTGATCTAAAATATAGCTAAAAATCTCCTGCATCAATACTTTGGGTCTTTTCAGGGGCAAAATGACATCAACAAAGATAGGTGCAGGACATTGAAATGCAAGATTATACAAAGTTTTAAAAAACTGGTAAAGTATCAAAATTATACATGTTAGTCTGAATGAAAATATATTTGATATGTAAGGTAAATAATCAGGCTCAATACGTAGCTCATATATTGTTCAGAGAATTAATTCCACAGATTTGTCTCTGGAAATGCATATTAAACTAAGGACCCATTTTGAATTCTCTGAATTCTAGTCCGTATGTATCTTTGGCTAATGCACATAGGTGTGGGTAAGATGTGACATTTTAGTTTTCATCAATTACTCCATTAAGTACCTTGCCTGAATGTACTAGAGAAAGCAAAAGTAAGTGCTTCTTTGACTAAAATGTCATCATTTTTCACAAAACTATACTAAAGGCCAACTTAATGGGTTACAGTTTCACAAATAATTAGACTAAATTATAAAATGTCAAAATAAATGAACAGGCATGCCCTTTGATGTGTTTTCTTTATTTAAAATATTGCTAATTTGCATATAGACCAATTTGCCAAATTGGCAACATTTAGCATTCTTCCTAGCATTCACGTGAATCGTGTTTCATCTATTTAGGTGCTGTTTCCAATTTACAAAGTTGCTATCACTAAGGTAAGATCCTGACAGTTTTCTTCTGCTAAAAGTAAATTTATATTTTTCTGATAATTTCTCATCGCACAATAAGGACTACCTTTTCTATACAACGTGATTTAAACAGTACTGGTCAAACTTACCTAACCAAAATCGGTTGCTTCATTGACCTGAACTTTTCTCCATTAATTACTAGGGTTTAAATGCTTAAGTGTATATGTAGAGTCTTATTTCCTGAGTTATGCACTCAAACTAGCAGTATGTAACCTTGCACAATTTCTCTAGTATCTTATTATAGTCTTCATAAAATTAATACCTCAATTATTTGCAGCCCTTTAATGACCAACTTATCACTGATTTCAATTTATTCTTTCTAATTTTTCCTTTAAACCATTAATACCCGATTTATAGACCTGTCAGCATATAGTCAATAACTTTCCTGAAGTAACCAATATCCTCTATCAATAAGCTCTTGCTTCTAACAAATACAAAACTCCAGTGGCATACAGCAACATGCATTTATTTTACACCTAATTGCAATTCAGCTGAGGTGGCTCTGTTCCTCTTGCCTGACCTAAGGGAGGCAGTTCTAAGTGCAAGTTGAATCCAGGTATGCTCTATGAGGCTCCTATTTTGCTTGGACTGGTAAGCTGGCCAGGGCATAGTCTTCTCAGGGTGATGGCAAAAGTGCAGGACAAATGGAAACATGTGAGTCCTCTTAAAGCCTAGGTTTAGAATTAGTCACTCTCACTTCTGTCCATATTTAATTGGCCAAAATAAGCCCCACAGATGAGCCCTATGGCAAGAAGTTGGGAAGTGCACTCTGTCTTTTGTGTCAGAAACTGCAAAGCTACAAAGAGCATCAATGCCAGCAAGGATGAAGAACTGGAGCCGCACAGCTCCCAATGGCCAAAAGGATGATTTCTCCTAAGATATCTTTCTTCTTTGCACTCTTTAGAACTCATGGTTTCTTAATCTCAGTTCTATCCTGCTTTTTCTCTACTTGTTATTTTCTTCTCTTGATTTTCAAATGGCGTTTTATAAGGCTTCTCATCAAAATACTTCTTTTCCCTTCTCGTTCTATGCATTTTCCCCGCGAGTGGTCTCGTGAAATCATATGGCTTCTATTATCACTTGTATTCTGAAAAGACTTAAATCTAAAATTTTGTCCCTCATCCTTCACTTGAGTTTCAGACTATTTTTTCTGAGTCTGTACTAGACTTATCAATCTTAAAGGATATTGAGAATTCCAAATGCAGAATTCCCAACTAAATAGTTGTTAGACATTCCAATTATCAAGCTTATTACTTCTATTTTCTTTAAATATCTTAATGACATTATTTTGTACCTAGACAGTCAAGCTTCGATTCTGAGAAACAAACATAGGAACTCTCTTTTCTTAACCCTTCAAATTTAATCAGTTGCTAAATCCTGTTGAGTCTACCAAATCCCTCTCCTAATATTCCTGCATCTCTTCCTCTAATTTATTTGACAAATTTTATTATACCTAAATTGTTGTCAAAGTATTGCGTTAAGCCATTAAATGCCTAGAAGAGATTTAGTCTCACATAGGATATAAATATTAGGATATTGATAAAGTACTAAATAGCATCCTGAGTATGGAGGGATCATTTTTAGCAAGGTGATTCAGGGGCAATGTGGTGTTCTAGCTAGCTTTTGGATGTTATAAAAAAACAGGAAAAATTTAGATATGTGAAGAGCACAAGATGTCAAGGAAAAAGAGCATTTAAGATAAAGGAAATTAATATGTATAATTACAAAAGAAAATTGAAGAGTTCTGGTAAAGACTATGCATGCCTCCTCCCATGACTGCATAAAAACTGCAATTAGATGCTGTGCATGCCTCCTCCCATGACTGCATAAAAACTGCAATTATGAAACAGTTAACCTGGCCAACTATCTGAAGACTAGTTGAATAGAACTCCTATAACTGGGGGTATAAAGATGTGGTCACATCAAGACTGGTAGAAGGGGCAAAGATGCAAAATGGTTTAGTCTCACACTCATGTTGGGTAGTTGAGCATTGAGAGGAATATCCTGGCTGCAGAGGTCCCCCAAAGGAGTGATGGGCCCAACCCCACACTGTGGCTCCCAAGCTCAGCATTTCAATGCCAGGAAAAGGAGTCCCCACAAAATCTGGCTGTGAAAATCAGTGGAGATTCTTACCATCTGGGTGAGACAGAAGGCAGCTGAAAACCTGGACATTCCCTTAAAGAGCACAGGCACAGACACTAGCTTGCAGGCATTCACCCTGGGCTCTGGTGAAGGGTTTGGGAGGTGCCAAAGACATACAGGAAAAGACTAAGTTGTATGGCTTCAGGGCGAGGGCTGGAGGGACAGTTGCCATTATCCCTTTGTTGAGCCCTTTTCCTGTGAAGCCTACAGGTGGGCACCATCTTGCCTGTGTTTAGCCCCCTATACTGCCAAAGCTGAATCTGCACTGGCCTAATGAGATCCATGTGCTCTACCCCGTGACTCCCTGAGTCCTTGCCCCATCCAACTCTCATACCATCTGAGGCTCTTTCAGCTGCTGAGCCTTATGGGCAACAAGTAGGTACCTCAGGCCTTGGGGTGCCCTGGGCCTTTTGCTAAGAGCTCCAGGCCTGGTACTGGTGGCAGCTGGCCTCGGTTCGCCACATGGCCTCTCCCACGTGCCTCCAGGTCCAGCACAGGCAACAATCAACCATGTATAGCTTTGTAGCTCCTATCAGGAAGCTCTGGGCCATTCACAGGTAGTGGCTGAACTTGGCCTGCACAAGAATTGCTCCCAAAGGGCTCCAAAATCAAAA
>NW_011888887.1:1208919-1225713 GCF_000151845.1 Pteropus vampyrus | reverse complement strand
CAGAATTCCCAACTAAATAGTTGTTAGACATTCCAATTATCAAGCTTATTACTTCTATTTTCTTTAAATATCTTAATGACATTATTTTGTACCTAGACAGTCAAGCTTCGATTCTGAGAAACAAACATAGGAACTCTCTTTTCTTAACCCTTCAAATTTAATCAGTTGCTAAATCCTGTTGAGTCTACCAAATCCCTCTCCTAATATTCCTGCATCTCTTCCTCTAATTTATTTGACAAATTTTATTATACCTAAATTGTTGTCAAAGTATTGCGTTAAGCCATTAAATGCCTAGAAGAGATTTAGTCTCACATAGGATATAAATATTAGGATATTGATAAAGTACTAAATAGCATCCTGAGTATGGAGGGATCATTTTTAGCAAGGTGATTCAGGGGCAATGTGGTGTTCTAGCTAGCTTTTGGATGTTATAAAAAAACAGGAAAAATTTAGATATGTGAAGAGCACAAGATGTCAAGGAAAAAGAGCATTTAAGATAAAGGAAATTAATATGTATAATTACAAAAGAAAATTGAAGAGTTCTGGTAAAGACTATGCATGCCTCCTCCCATGACTGCATAAAAACTGCAATTAGATGCTGTGCATGCCTCCTCCCATGACTGCATAAAAACTGCAATTATGAAACAGTTAACCTGGCCAACTATCTGAAGACTAGTTGAATAGAACTCCTATAACTGGGGGTATAAAGATGTGGTCACATCAAGACTGGTAGAAGGGGCAAAGATGCAAAATGGTTTAGTCTCACACTCATGTTGGGTAGTTGAGCATTGAGAGGAATATCCTGGCTGCAGAGGTCCCCCAAAGGAGTGATGGGCCCAACCCCACACTGTGGCTCCCAAGCTCAGCATTTCAATGCCAGGAAAAGGAGTCCCCACAAAATCTGGCTGTGAAAATCAGTGGAGATTCTTACCATCTGGGTGAGACAGAAGGCAGCTGAAAACCTGGACATTCCCTTAAAGAGCACAGGCACAGACACTAGCTTGCAGGCATTCACCCTGGGCTCTGGTGAAGGGTTTGGGAGGTGCCAAAGACATACAGGAAAAGACTAAGTTGTATGGCTTCAGGGCGAGGGCTGGAGGGACAGTTGCCATTATCCCTTTGTTGAGCCCTTTTCCTGTGAAGCCTACAGGTGGGCACCATCTTGCCTGTGTTTAGCCCCCTACACTGCCAAAGCTGAATCTGCACTGGCCTAATGAGATCCATGTGCTCTACCCCGTGACTCCCTGAGTCCTTGCCCCATCCAACTCTCATACCATCTGAGGCTCTTTCAGCTGCTGAGCCTTATGGGCAACAAGTAGGTACCTCAGGCCTTGGGGTGCCCTGGGCCTTTTGCTAAGAGCTCCAGGCCTGGTACTGGTGGCAGCTGGCCTCGGTTCGCCACATGGCCTCTCCCACGTGCCTCCAGGTCCAGCACAGGCAACAATCAACCATGTATAGCTTTGTAGCTCCTATCAGGAAGCTCTGGGCCATTCACAGGTAGTGGCTGAACTTGGCCTGCACAAGAATTGCTCCCAAAGGGATCCAAAATCAAAACACCCAGAGACTGGTATTAGACCTTAACAGAGCATCACCTGATTAGATCCACCAGCGGCACACCCAGAGGTGGTCTCAACAGTTACATGAGCCTACTGTGCCAAATCCAAAAAGAAAAAAAAAAATTTAAATGAGGATAGTTTAAGAAACCTCAAGGCAGCATCAAGCATAACATTCACATCAGAGGGTACCAGAAGGCAAAGATTAGAAGCAAGGAATGGAGAACATATTTGAGGAAATAATGACTAAACACTTCCCTGACTTAGTGAAGGAAATAAATATACAAGTCCAGGAAGCACAGAGAGTCCTAATCAAGATGAATCCAAACAGACCCACACCAAGATATATCATAATTAAAATGCCAAAAAAGACAGAGAATCCTAAAAGCAGCAAGAGAAAGGCAGCTAGATACTTAAAAGGGTACTCCCATAAGAATTTCAGCTGATTTCTCAATAGAAACTTTGCAGGTGAGAAGAGATTGGCATGAAATAGTCAAGTGATGAAAAGTAAGGATCTACGACCAAGACTACTCTACTGAAGGAGGTTATTAATTAAAATTGAAGATGAGATAAAGAGCTTCTCAGAAAAAAGCTGAAAGAATTCATCACCACCAAACCAGTATTACAAGAAATGTTAAAAGAATGTCTTTAAGAAGAAGAGGATGGGGGAATGAAGAACATAAATATGAATAATAAAATGACAATAACTATGTACCTATCAATAATTACTTTAAATGTAAATAGATTAAATGCTCTAATGAGAAGACACTGGGGCTGCATGAATAAGAAAATAAGACCCAGACATATGCTATCTACAACAGACCCACTTGAGATAAAAAAAATATACACAGACTGAAAATAAAAGGAGGGAAAATGATATTTCATGAAAATGAAACAAACGAACAAAAAAGCTGGAGTAGCAATATTTATACCAGACAAAATAGACTTTACAACTAAGGCTATAATAAGAGGCAAAGAGTGGCATTACATAATGATAAAGGGATCGATCCACAAGAGGACATAACTTTAGTAAACATTTATGCATCTAACACAGGAGCACCTACACGTATAAAGTAAATCTTGACTGATATAATAGGAGAGATCAACAGTAACACAGTCATTGTAGGGGACTCTAACACCCCATTGACACCAATGGACAGATCTTTCAGACAGACTATCTGTGCTCTATTTTAGAGCATTTCACCCCAAAGGAATAGAACATAAATTCTTCTCAAGAGCACATGTAAGGCTACTGTAATCAAAACAGCATGGTACTGGCATAAAAACAGAAACATTGATCAATGGAACAGAATAGAGAGCCCAGAAAAAAAATCCACTCCTATATGCTCACTTAATATATGACAAAGGAGGTAAGAATATACAATGGGGTAAAGACAGTCTCTTCAATAAATGGTGTTGGGAAAATTGGACAAATACAGATGCAAAAAAAAAAAAAAAAGAAGCTGGACCATCTTCTTATTCCATACACAAGAATAAATTCAAAACGGATTAAAGACTTAAATGTAAGACTCAAAACCATAAAACTTCTAGAAGAAAACAGGCAGTAAGCTCTCTGATATTACTAACAGAAATTTCTTTTCAGATATATCTCCTTGGGCAAGGGAAACAAAAGAAAAATATAAACAAATGGGACTACATCAAACTAAAAAGTGTTTATACAGCAAAGGAAACCATCAACAAAAGAAAAAGACAACCAACTGGGAGAAAATATTCGCTAATGATACGTCTGATAAGGGGTTAATACCCAAAATTTATAAAGAACTTATACCACTCAACAACAAAAGAAAACAAACAATCCATTTAAAAAATGGGCAGAAGACCTGAACAGATACTTCTCCAAAGAGGAAATACAGATGGCTAGTAGACATATGAAAAGATTCTCAAGGTTGCTAACTATCAGAGAAATGCAAATTAAAACCACAATGAGATATCACCTCACACCTGTCAGAATGGCTATCATCAATAAATCAAAAAACAACATGTGTTGGCGAGGATGTGGAGAAAAGGGAACCCTCATACACTGTTTGTGGGCTTGCAAATTGGTACAGCTGTTATGGAAACAGTAGGGAGGTTTCTCAAAAAATTAAAAATGGATATACCTTTTGACCCAGCATTTGCACTTCTGGGTATTTATCCAAAGAAAACCAAAGCAATAATTTGTAAAGACCTATGCATTCCAATATTCATGAAGCACAATTTACAATAGCCAAGATATGGAAGCAACCTAAATGCCCGTCATCAGACAACTGGATAAAGAAATTATGGTTCATTTATACAATGAAATATTACTCAGACATTTAAAAATTGAAATTCCACCTTTTGTAATGACATGGATGGACCTAGAGGTTATTATGCTGAGTAAAATAAGTCAGACAGAGATAAATACCACATGATTTCACTTATATGCAGAATCTAAGGAACAAAACGAACAAACTAATAAAAAAAAAGAAAGACACAAATATAGTGGGCATTTGGTGATGGACAGAGGGAAGGGGGGTTGGGAAGCTGGGAGAATGGGGTGAAGGGTTAAAGAAGTACAAATTAGTAGTTGATAGTTGGTCATGGGGATGCGGAGCACAACAGAAGGAATGCAGTTAGCATTCATATGATGGCTAGGGCCAGGGGAAGGGAGGGAGCAATTGGGGGGATCGTTTTATAAACTATATAGATGTCTAACCAATGTACTGTAAACTTGAAACTAATTTAAATAAATAAATTTTTTAAAAAAGAACTGAGAAATCTGGAAAAACAAAACAAAACAAAAAAAAGAGCACATGGAACATTTTCTAAAACAGACCATATGTAAAGCCACAAAACAAGTCTCAACAAATTTAAGATTGAAATCATATCAAGCGTCTTCTCTGACCACAATGGTATGAAACTAGAAATCAATTACAAGAAAAAAAAACTGAAAAATACATAAACACATAGAGGCTAAATAACATGCTACTGAACAATGAATGGGTTAACAATGAGATCAAGGAAGAAATCAGACATACCTTGAGATGAATGAAAATGAAAACAGAATGACCAAAAATCTATGGGACATAGTGAAAGCAGTGCTAAGAGGGAAATTTATATCAATATACGCCTACCTCAAGCAACAAGAAAAGTCTCATATAAACAATCTAACTTCACACCAAAAGGAACTAGAAAAAAAAAAGCATACAAAGGCCAAAGTGAGTAGAATAAAGGAAATAATAAAAAAACATAGCTGAAACAAAAATAGTCTAAAAAATGCAAAAGATCAATAAAACCTTGAGCTCATTCTTTAAAAAGATAAACAGACTCATTAAGAAAAAAAGATAGAAGACTCAAATAAATAAAATCAGAAATAAAAGAGGAGAAATGACAACTGACTCCACAGAATACAAAGGATTATAAAAAATTCTATGAGAAAATTTGTCAACAAATTTGACAATCTGTAAGAAATGTATAAATTCCTAGAATATACAGTCTTCCAAGACTGAACCAAGAAGAAACAAAAAAATCTAAACTAACCGAATACTACTAAGAAAATGAAATCAGTAATCAAAAAACCTCCAACAAACAAAAGTCCTGTACTGGATGGCTTTGCAGGTGAATTTGACCAAACATTCAAAGAATTAACACCTATTCTTCTCAAACTAGTTCAAAAAATTCAAGAAGAGAGAAGTCTCCCAAGGTCATTTTACAAAGCCACAAATACCATGATTACAAAACCTGACAAACACATTACTCTCCCTTCCCTCCCAAAATTATAGGCCAATATCCTTGATGAACATTAATGCAAAAATCCTCAACAAAATATTAGCAAACCAAATTCAGCAATATATTAAAAAGATTGTACACCATGATCAAGTTAGATTTATTCCTGGTATACAAGTTTGGTTCAATACATGCCAATCAATTAACGTGACACACCACATCAACAAATTGAAGATAAAATTCCTATGAGTATATCAATAGATGCAGAAAAAGTATTTGACAAAATTCAACGATTTCCAATGAAAACTCACAGCAAAGTGGGTATAGAGGGAACATACCCCAACATAATAAAGGCCATATATGACAAACTCACAGCTAACATCATACTCAACAGGGGAAAGCCAAAAGCATTTTTCTTAAGATCAGGAACAAGACAAGGAAGTCCACTTTCATCACTTTTATTTAACACAGTAATGGAACTCCTAGCCACAACAATCACATAAGAAGAGAAATAAAAGTCATCCAAATTGGAAAGAAGAAGTAAAACAGTCAATATTTTCAGATAACATGATTCTATATATAAAGAACCCTAAAGATTCTACTAAAAAATAGTTACAACTGATAAATGAATTGAGTAAAGTAGCAGGATACAAAATTAATATTCAGAAGTTGGTTGCATTTTTGTATACCAGTGATGAACTTTCATAATGAAAACTTAAAAATAAAGCCCATTTACAATTGCATCAAAAACAGTAAAATACCTAGGAATAAATTTAACCAAGAAGGTAAAACACCTGAATTGAAAAAATTATGTCAGTGAGGAAATAAATTGAAGAAGATATAAATAAATAGAAGCATATACTATGCTCATGGACAGGAAGAATTAACATCATTAAAATATTTATACTACTCAAAACAATCTATAGATTTAATGCAATCCCCATCAAAATACCAATGGCATTTTTTACAGAATTAAAACAAATAATCCTAAAATTTATAAGGAATCATAAAAGAGCCCGAATGCCACAGCAATCTTGATAAAGAACAAAGTGGCAACACACTACCTGACATCAAACTATATTACACAGCTATAGTAATCAAAACAGCATGGTACTGTCATATAAACAGATGTACATATTAATGGAATAGAATAGGAAGCCCAGAAATCATGCCTATATGGTCATTTAAGCTATGACAAAGGAGGCGAGATATACAGTGGGATAAAGATAGTCTATTCAATAAATGGTGCTGGGAAAACTGGACAGATACATGCAAAAAAATTGAACTGGACCACCTTCTTATATACAAGAATATTCATATATACAAGAATATGCTCAAAATGGATTAAAGGCTTAAATGTAAGATCCAAAACCATAAAACTCCTAAAAGAAAACATAGGCACTCAACTCTCTGACATTGCTCTTAGAAATATTTTTTTTTCTGATATATATCCTAGGGCAAGGGAAACAAAAGAAAAAATAAACAAATGGAACTACATCAAACTAAAAAGTTTTTCCACAGCAAAGAAAACCATCAACAAAACAAAAAGACAACCTACTGAATAGAATATATTTGCCAATTATATATCCAAAATTTAATATTCAAAAGTTATAGAGAACCCATATAATTCAACACCAAAAACACAAACAATTCAATTAAAAAATAGGCAGAGAACCTGAATAGGCATTTCTTTAAAGAGGACATACAGATGCTGATAGATATGAAAAGATGTTCAATGTTACTGATCATCAGAGAAGTGCAAATTAAATCCTCAAAGAGATATCACTTCATACCTGTCAGAATGGCTATCATCAATACATCAACAAATAAATGTTGGTGAGGATCTGGAGAAAAGGGAACGCTTGTGCACTGTTGGTAGGATTGAAAATTGTTATAGCCATTATGGAAAACAGTTAAGAGTTTACTCAAAAAATTGAAAATAGAACTACCTTATTACCTAGCAATTTGACTTCTGGATATTTACCTGAAGAAAATCAAAACACAAATTCGAAAAGATATATGCATCCCTATGTTCACTGCAACATTATTTACAATTTCCAGGATATGGAAGCAGCCTAAGTGCCCATCAATAGATGATTGGCTAAAGAAGTGGTACATATATACAGTGGAATATTACTCGGCCATAAAAAAGAATAAAATCTTATCATTTGTAACAACATGGATGGACCTAGAGGGTTTATGCAAGTCAAATAAGTCACACAGAGAAAGACAAATACCATATGTTTTCACTTATGTGTGGAATCTAAGGAACAAAATAAACAAACAAACAAAATAAAAACAGAGTCATAGATACAGAGAACAAACTGATGATTGACAGATGGGAGGGGCTGGGGGCTGGGTGAAAAAGGTGAAGAGTTAAGAAGTACAAATTTGTAGTTACAAAGTAGTTACAAACTAGTCATGGAGATGTGAAATACAGCATAGGGAATATAGTCAGTAATATTGTGATAATTGTGCATAGTGTCAGGTGAGTACCAGACTAATCGGGGGGATCACTTCATAAATTATATGTGTTTAACCACTATGCCGTACACCTGAAACTAATATAAAATAATATTAAATGTCAACTCTAACTGGAAAAGAAAAAAAAAGAAAATTGGAGTATTTAAGACTAAATCCCAGGAAGGTTAGCATATTTGTATGAACTGTGACTAAAACTTCTAGGGCAGGTGAAAACATTCATGGAGGCAGAGGTGGCGTCTAGGATAGGGTGCACCAGTAATGATGTTTGAAATGGACTATTCTAATTATTAAAATAGAGGAGTCAGACATTTCGTATTCTTTATCTCTCAGTGGGTAGGCATGATTTACACTGGCAGTGCTAGAATTGAAAGTCCCTTGGCAAGGCAAATGCCTGGCAGTGGTAACGTGAGGAATTTTTAGTAGTCACACCATTGTATGTGAGCTGTAGAATCACATATTTTATGATGTGGCATTGACTGTGTCGTTAGCTTCCCAGTCACTGTTTTCTTACCAATTTTTTTCCGTGCCAGCTTTTAAACTTCCTAGTGGTTTCATGAGCAGCTCAACATGCTTCCCAATGCATCATTTTTTTTCTGCTTAAGTAAATCAGTAACAGTGTCTGTTTTCAACAGGGCCCTCTTGTTGGTAAGATTCTTGGAAAAAAAAAACCAAAACAACAAAAACAGAAGAGAGGCTCTGTACTAGAGATTTATTAAAAAATAGCTCTCAGGGTTAAAGAATGTGTCAGGCAGGACATAGAAAGGAGAGAGTAAGCATGGATATGATTTCAGGCAATGTCTTATGAAGGGTGAGTTTAGCATTCTCCATGTGGGGAACTCTACATTGTAAATTATACCCAAGAAATTTTTCTCTTCAAACAATGGTGCTGGACCTCATATTTCTGTGGAAGTCAATTATTGGAGAAGGCCTGAATTGGGGGTATATAAATCTCTGGGCATTTCTAGTAGTCTTTTTATTTAGGCAAGGCAGCTCCAGTAGTTCAATGGCAGTCCTCTAGGAGAGTTCTAGATGAAGGCTGTAAGCAAAATCAGAGGTTCCCCATAGAAATGACAAAAGATTTTTAGATGAGGTGCTTGTTATAGATGACAATTGGTAAAAAAATTATATATAAATACTCGGTTTCAGATAACATTTTCATGGAAAACTAAATGAATCTCCAGTTGGTTTTGTGTCCTACCTAGAGGTGCAAGCAGTGAAAACACTATTATAATTCAGGAATTGTCATATAGCAAACCACGATGTGCAGTGAGGAGCAGCATAGAAAAATGGTTAAGAGCATGGACTATGAAACCTAACTTCCTTGGTTGGATTTCTCAGACTGTCACTTTTTAGAGAATGACCGTTGGTAAATTACATAATCTCTTCATGTCTCAGTTCCTTCATGAGTAAAATCAGGGTTAATCATAATACCTATATCAAAGAGGTTTTGTGAGTATTGACTTAGTATTTCTATAAAACTAAAGACAGTATTGGGCTTATAAGTAGTAAACAGTGTTTAATAAATAAATGCAGTAGTGAAATATCAATTAAATCATCACCTTCAATTTCCTAACCATTTTTCTGGTATAGAATATTGTAAATGACATAGATCCAAGATAGGTATATCTGAATGCTGGGAGCTAAAAAATTGACCATATAGAAATACATGGCACTGAACGTTTTTTTGTTGTTGTTGTTCTTAGGGGTAGGGGTTCCTGATGTGTGGGTTTTGAAGGGATAAAGAATCTTCTCTCTCTCTTCCTACTCTCTATTGGCCAAGGTGTAAGTATATTAGCCAGGCTCACCAAGCAAATACTTTCTTTCCAGGACTTTGATTCTGGAGGAAGTGACTAAAACTACTGCGGCAGGTGAAACATTCATGGAGACAGAGGTGCATCAAGTGTAAGGGTACACCAGGAACAGTGTTTGAAATAGACTATTTCTTCAGAATGCTTTGACTATGTTTTTGATACCCAGTTTCCCTTGGTTCCTGCTCATTTTCTGAGCTTGGTTCTCTAGTTTTCTCCAGTGCTCAGTGATTTACCCAAGATTCTGAAATAAGTTCCTTTTATGTTTGAGTTAGCTAGCCTTGATTCTGTTGCTACAATCAAGGACCCACATAGTCCATGAGACTTGTCTTAGAGAAGTATTGGGTAGGGAAAGACTATGAGATGAAACATAGAAAGTATTTAGTAAAAATAACTTGTCTTTGCCAGAGGTATGTACATGTGCATTGTTGTAATTGGGTTTTAGAATTTCTAAATTGTCTAAATTTTAAAATTTATTTAATTCTCTTATTCATATTTGCCAATAAAGACATGAAAATGTGTGCATTAAATGCAGTTTTTCTTGGCTCATTACAAAAAAGACAGAATATACACTTGAAGTTAATTTTTTTCTCAATATGGTTTGATTTTAGTATCACTATATTTTGAATCACTGGCCTATAGAGTCATACATTTGTGAGCTAGATGTCTGGATTTAAAATCTGGGTCTACCATTTAAACTTCATTAATTTCACCGAGCCTCTGTTTGCTTATTGACAAAAAGACACTATATCTAAGTTCTTCATAGGGTTATTGCAAAGCTTAAATCAGTTAAAGAGCTTAAAATGAAGTCTACCGTACAATAAGTATTACAGAAAGGGCAGTTCTCCTTTTCCTCCTCTTCCTCCTCTTCCTAATTATCATCATCATCATCATCATCATTATCTAACTTGTACTAGCATATAACACTCTTAAACTTCTTTTCATACTTAAAATCATAAAAACATTTCTGTATTATAATCCACAAGCCAGACCTTTAGTTCATTTTCTATATATGTGTAACATTGTCTTTTGGCTTTTATTCATCTTCTTTAACAAAACTTATATTATGCATGCAATATTTAATATCCAGAAAGTTCTAATTTGAGTTAGGGTTAAAAATTGGCCACAAATATATCTTTACCACATTTCTTATACTAATTCTGAGGACTCTTTTCTAATTTGTTTAGAAATATGTCTAAAGTAGTTAATATCTACAAATTAAGTACAGATATGATTTGTGCAACTAAATGAGATAAATAATTTTTATTTTTGAAGAATTACACATAGCATTTCAAATTTAATAAAACTGAGATAAGCTTTTAAGAAATTTCAACATATTCCTTTTTATAATACTGAATGTCAGGTTAACACTGTAATGTAATATTGTTAATGTAGAGACTATTTTGACTGAGTCTGTATTATACCAAACAAGATGGGATACTCCATATAGAATTAACCAAGTACTTTATCCAGTGGCAAAAAAAAGGTAGAGAACAATTTCAAGGGCAGAATTTACACTATTTTTCACTTCCAGCTCTCAAGTAGCATTTTAAAAACACACTCAACACAATTTATCTGCAAGGAAATACCAATCTAGGGAGGAAAATATTTTTAATTCACAAGTCTTCTGACAGCTTCAAGGGCAAAGTATTACAGAAGTGTTCTGGAAATTTTAGGAGATGTAACAAAGTGAAACAGGAGCTGCCCTTCAGAATAATGAACAAGATATTGTGGCTCATAAATGTATCGTAAAGCTGAAACACCTGAGAGTGTCACTCCTTATGTATTAGGTCACTGTTATATGGATATTAGGTTTTCATTTTTTTTTCCCTGGTGGTAGTGATGCATTAAACTATATCATACAAATGAAATTTATTTTAATTATTTAGTTACTAATGCATGCTGAGTGTCTTCAGGGCAGAAGGTAATCAACAAATACACAGAGTCTGCAACATGGTTCCTATCTCTGACTTACTTTAAGATTTTTCACATTTTCTTTTAAAGCCTCTTTGACATTTAGTGTACAGGAATAAGCATATCAAAGGCCAGATTCAGTTGACTCAGAAGTGTCTTAACCCATATGGGTGTTGTTAGAAGCATTTTTCAAACAGTTGTGATGAAATTTAAATATTAACTAAAATATTTCTGTCCACATCATAATTCTATAGACTCATTTTCATTATGAAAACAGCTTCTATTCAGGTCATAATGTCTGGTATGGTGGCGGTAGACGTGGCAATAGTGTAATCACTCAGACTTGAGTTAGAATTCCAGCTCTATTATTTTTTAGTTGAGTGCATCTGGGCATAATATTTAAACTTTAATTAATAATAATAACTATTTTAATATTGTTGAATTGTGTACATGTGTAGATGTATATAAATATCTATATTACCATCTATATATTAGGTACACAATAATTTGTAACTTGTATAACTATCATCATCATTGTTGATTCCTAAATAGCTAACTGGTGTTTTATTAATATGTATATCTAGAGCTAGTTTGTCCTACTAAAAGTACATAAAATATGTTTCATTATTACAAAACTAAACGTTTTAAAGTTTTTTGAAGAAAGAATTTTCCTGGCCTGAGAAAGGAATTGCAGTAAACATTATATTTAATGATTATATAGTAAAAACATTCCCATTAACATTTGAGAAAAGACAAAAGTGTCAACTAAAAGGTTTTTTTGTTTTTTGAGACTGATATACAATACATCAAGTCAACAAAAATAAATGAAATAGAAAGATGAGGAAAGAAGAAAAGATACAACTGTTAATATTTGTAGATGATATTATTTTGGGGCATTCATCTAGGAATTCATGAGAATTAACTGGCGAATATCAAATCCTGAGTTCTACCATTCCTCACAAAGTTTGGGTTTTAAGACTCACAAGAATGACGACTTGGTTCACAATCCATTCTGATTGATATAAATGAATGAGCAGATAAGCTATTCAGTTTCTCATTGAGGAAATATATTCTAGAAATAACAACTACAAATGGAAGTAAAAATATTACTTCTTTAAAACAACAAAAACTATAGACTATCTAGGAATTATTCTTTTTAAAGATGCAAGATCTGTTTTTTTCCAAGAATGATACAAATTTATTCAAGGGCAAAATAAAGACCTGTATATATATCAAGATATACTATGTACATAGAAGAGAAAATTCAGTATCATCAAGAAGACTTTAATATATAAATAAAATTAAGTTCCAAACAAAATTAAAAAAAGTTTTTGGCGGAACATGATTAACTGATCTTAAATTCATATAAAAGAGAAAAGAAACAATAACAAATACTCTCCTGAAATATGACTAGTCAATGGGAATTATCCTATGTCAAGATATTCTAAAGATATCACTTAAAAATTGTAATGGCACAATAATAGATAACTAAATGAATAGAATAAAATAGAGAGTTCATATACAAAACCATGTATGGGTTTATGATAAATGCAGTATTTCATGTCAATAGATAAAAAGCGAACCATTCAAACAGAATAAAGAGCCTATAAATAAACCCGCAGCTATGTGGTTAATTAATCTATGACAAATGAAGCAGAAATTACAATGGGGTAAATATAGTCTCTTCAATAAATGGAAAACTGGACAGGTATGCAAATAAATGAAATTAGACCAGTTTCTTACATCATATACAAAAATAAACTAAAAATGGATTAAAGATTTAAGGGTTAGACATGAAACCATAAAGCATCTAGAAGAAAACATAGGGAAAACTCTTTGAGATTTGTCTTGGCAATATTTTTCTGGATATGCTTCCTAGGGCAAAGGCAACAGAAGCAAAAATAAATAAAAGAGACTACATCAAACTAAAAAGTTTTTGCATCATAAAGGAAACCAACAACAAAACCAAAGACAACCTACTGAATGGGAGAAGATATCTGCAAATGGTATATCTGATAATATCCAAAATATATGAAGAACTTAAACAACTTAACATCAAAAAGACAAACAATTCAATTAAAAAATGGACAGAGGGCATGAATAACATTTCTCCAGAGAGGATATTTGGATGGCTAACAGACAATGAAAAGATGTTCAATATCACTAATCATCAGGGAAATGCAAATTAACCACAATGAGATATCACTTCACACCCGTCAGAATGGCTATCATCAATAAATCAGCAAACAACAAGTGTTGGCAAGGAAGTGTAGAAAAAGAAACCATCATGTACTGTTGGTGGGATTGTAAGTAGGGGCAGCCACTATAGAAAACAGTTTGGAGTTTCCTCACAAAATTGAAAATAAAACTACCATATAACCCAACAATTCTATTTCTGGGTATTTATCTGAAGAAGTCCAAAATTTCTAAAAGATACATGAACCTCTATGTTCATTGCAGAATTATTTACAATAGCCAAGATGGAAACAACGTAAATGTTCATCAATAGACAATGGATAAAGAAGAGGCAGTACCAATATATAATGGAATATTACTCACTCATAAAAAGTAATGAAATCTTGCCATTTGCGACAACTTGGATAAACCTGGAGGTTATTATGTTAAGTAAAGTAAATCAGTCAGAGAAAGACAAATACTATATGATTTCACTTACGTAGAATATAAACAAAATAAATGAATGAACAAAACAAATTAACTCTCTGATACAGAGAACAAGCTGATGGTTGCCAGATGAGAGGAGAGTTGGAGGGAAGGGGAAAGAAAGTGAAAGAGATTGAGAAGTACAAAGTGACAAGCATAAAAAGTCATGAGGATGTAAAACACAGCATGAGGAATATAGTCAATAATACTGTAATATGTATGGTGTCAGATGGGTACTAGATTTATCAGGGGATCACTTCATAAGGTATATAAATGTCTAATCACTATGTTGTATACCTGAAACTAACATAATATTGTATGTCACTATAACTGAAAAACAAACAAATATAAAACAAATCGAAAAACAAATAAACATATAAAAGTGAACCATTCAATGTATCACATTTGCATAATTAACTCTATATTAAAAGAAAGCAATTCCTCTTTCACACCACTCATAAAATTATTTCAAATGGATTATAAACTTAAATATAAAGAAGGAAAGTTATAGAAGTCCAGTAAAAATGGCAGAGTAAGTAAACACTGTGTTTGCTTCTCCTTATGACCACATCAAATTTACAACTAAACTATAGAACAACTATCATTGAAAACCACCTGAAATATAGCAGACTAACAGTCCTACAACTGGAGACTTATAGAAAAAGCCACCTAGAGACAGACAGGAGAGTACAGGTAAGCAGAAAGGACTATTCCACACCCGCATGAGGCAATTAAAAATCAGGAGGGATATCGCAGCTGTGGAGGTCCCTCTAAAAGAGTGAGGGTTCCCAGCCTGGGGTTCTAGTGATAGGAAGAAGAGTCCCAACAAAATCTGGATGTGAAAATCATTGGATATTAAAGCTGGGGGAAATGGGGGCTGTGGAGGTCCCAGGTGTTTCTCTTGGAGGGCCCAGGCATTGACTTACTCACTGATGGACTCCCTCTCTCTGGGCACCAGTGCTGGGGCAGCAGCTCAAACAGTGCCAGGGATGTACTGGGAGGAACTGAATTGTCTAGCTTCAGGGCAAGGACTGGAGGGACAGCTTTCTTTCAGAGAAAAGTGCTGGTAAAGGCTACTGTCCTTTCGTTGGGCCCTCACTGCCCAAGGTGTACAGACATAGGAGGCTGCCCTATCTGAATCTCCATCACCTTGGTTAACACCATTTGCCATATTACAACTTCGTGATTCTCTGAGACCCCACCTCACCCAAATTGCAGGCTCACCCAAGCCACTTCCAGTGGGTTTTCCATTCAAACAGCCTGTGTTGGCTCATGTTGTGGATTTTCCTAAAATCTCTCAACACTTCACAAAATTTAGACAAGCAGCATCCGGCCTCAGCATGCCTTGTACCTCTTGCCGAACAGCTCCAAGCTTGGCACTGGCAGCAACATGGCCTCAGTTCATGGCTTAGACTCTTGAAGCACCTACAAGCCCAGCGTGGGTGGTGGCCACCCTATAGATTGCTCGGCAGCACCTGCCAGGTGGCCCCAGTCTGGGCATAGGCTGTGGCTCAACTTGGCCTGTGGCAAAGCCCCTCCTAGAAGGCCCCAGAGCCGGCATACCAGGTGGCTGGTTTCAGACTGAGATGGAGCACCTCGTAAGGCCACATCTGAGGATGACACACCCAAAAGGCAGACTGGACGGGAACCAGACCCCTATTAAAGGGCATCTTACTCCGTAGGGTCAGCCTCTACCCAATAGCTCCTCCACTGTAGTCACCAGCCAGTCCTCACAACCAATTATTCCGAGGGTCAATCTCTCCCACTGACATGCAAACAGCAACCAAGGCTCAGTTACAACAGGAGAGCACACTCAGCCCATACAAGGGACAGACCTGGAGCACCTAGCTCAGGTGACCAGGGAGACTGAGCCCCTGGTCCCCATAGGGCACCTACTACATAAGACCACTCTACTAAGACTGAGAAACACAGCAGCCTTACCAAACACATAGAAACACATACAGGAAGACAGCCAAAATGAGAAGACAAGCAATGTACCAGATACACTGGTTAAAAGATTGCTCGATGAACTTAGAGGAAGAGTAGATGAATTCAATGAGAACTTTAACAGAGATAGGAAACATAAAAATGTAGATAGAAAACAAATAAAAAAACAGAAATGAAGAATACAATAACTGAAATGAAAAATATCTTAGTAGAAATCAACAGTAGAAGCAGAGAATTAATTGAATCAGTGATTTAGAAGATAAGGTAGCAGAAAACATCCAATCTGAACAGCAGCAAGAAAAAGAGAATCCAAAAAAATTAGGATAGTATAAAGGGCCTCTGAGACAACATCAAGGGTACCAATATTTGCATTATACAGTTACCAGAAGAAGAGCAAGTGTAATGAATTGAAATCCTATTTGAAGAAATAATGACAGAAGACTTACCGAGTGGTGAAGAAAATAGACATACAAGCCCAAGAGGTGCAGTGAGTCTCAAAAAAGATGAACCCAAAGAAGCTCAAACCAAGACATGTCATAATTAAAATGCCAAAGGTTAAAGACTAATAAAAAGTCTTAAAAGCAGCAAGAGAAAAGCAATTAGTTACCTACAAGGGAGCTCCTATAAGACTGTCAGCTGATTTATCAACATAAACATGAAGGCCGGAAGGGATTGGCACCAAGTATTCAAAGTAATGAAAAGCAAAGATAGTTAAAGAG
>NW_011888887.1:1205194-1208869 GCF_000151845.1 Pteropus vampyrus | reverse complement strand
TAAGGCCACATCTGAGGATGACACACCCAAAAGGCAGACTGGACGGGAACCAGACCCCTATTAAAGGGCATCTTACTCCGTAGGGTCAGCCTCTACCCAATAGCTCCTCCACTGTAGTCACCAGCCAGTCCTCACAACCAATTATTCCGAGGGTCAATCTCTCCCACTGACATGCAAACAGCAACCAAGGCTCAGTTACAACAGGAGAGCACACTCAGCCCATACAAGGGACAGACCTGGAGCACCTAGCTCAGGTGACCAGGGAGACTGAGCCCCTGGTCCCCATAGGGCACCTACTACATAAGACCACTCTACTAAGACTGAGAAACACAGCAGCCTTACCAAACACATAGAAACACATACAGGAAGACAGCCAAAATGAGAAGACAAGCAATGTACCAGATACACTGGTTAAAAGATTGCTCGATGAACTTAGAGGAAGAGTAGATGAATTCAATGAGAACTTTAACAGAGATAGGAAACATAAAAATGTAGATAGAAAACAAATAAAAAAACAGAAATGAAGAATACAATAACTGAAATGAAAAATATCTTAGTAGAAATCAACAGTAGAAGCAGAGAATTAATTGAATCAGTGATTTAGAAGATAAGGTAGCAGAAAACATCCAATCTGAACAGCAGCAAGAAAAAGAGAATCCAAAAAAATTAGGATAGTATAAAGGGCCTCTGAGACAACATCAAGGGTACCAATATTTGCATTATACAGTTACCAGAAGAAGAGCAAGTGTAATGAATTGAAATCCTATTTGAAGAAATAATGACAGAAGACTTACCGAGTGGTGAAGAAAATAGACATACAAGCCCAAGAGGTGCAGTGAGTCTCAAAAAAGATGAACCCAAAGAAGCTCAAACCAAGACATGTCATAATTAAAATGCCAAAGGTTAAAGACTAATAAAAAGTCTTAAAAGCAGCAAGAGAAAAGCAATTAGTTACCTACAAGGGAGCTCCTATAAGACTGTCAGCTGATTTATCAACATAAACATGAAGGCCAGAAGGGATTGGCACCAAGTATTCAAAGTAATGAAAAGCAAAGGTAGTTAAAGAGCTTCCCAGACAAGCTCATCACCACCAAACTAGTATTACAAGAAATGTTAGAGAGTCTTCTTTAAGAAGAAGAAGGAAAAGGAAAAAATAAGATAAAAAATATATATAATAAAATGTCAATAACGACATATTTATCAACAATTACTTTAGATGTAAATGAATTAAATGCTCCAGTCAAAACATAGGGTAGCTGAGTGGATAAGAAAACAGACCCTTACATATGTTGCCTACAAGAGACTCATTTCGGTTCAAAAGACACACAGACTGAAAGTAAAGAGATGGAAAAAGATATTTCATGAAAATAGAAACAAAAACCAAAAGCTGGGTTACCAATACTTACACCAGACAAAATGAACTTTAAAACAAAGGCTATAACAGCAGACAAAGAAGGTCCCAGTTATCCCACTTCTGGATATTTATCCAAAGAAACCCAAAACATTACTTTAAAAGGACATATAAATTCGTATGTTTACTGCAGCATTATGTACAATAGTCAAGATAAGGAGGCAACTGAGTGTTCATCAATGATTAGATAAAGAAAAGTTAGTACATATATACAATGGAACATGACTCAGCCATAAAAAGAATGAAACCTTGCCATCTGCAGAAATATAGATGAACCTAGAGTGTATTGTGGTGAGTGGAGTGAGACAGAGAAAAACAAGTGTCATATGATTTTACTTACACATGGAGTCTAAAGAACAAAATAAATAAAATAGAAACAGATTCATAAATACAGAGAACATTTTGATGATTGACAGGAGAGGGTTTGGGGAATTGGGTAAAAAAGGGGAAGAGATTAAGATGTACAAGTGGTAGTTACAAAATAGTCATGGGGATGGAAAATATAGCATAAGGAATACGGCCAATAATATTGTAATAGCAATATATTCTGTCAGATGGGTACTTGATTTTTCAGAGTGATCATTTCATTAGTTATATAAATGTCTAACCACTATATTGTACACCTGAAACTAACATAATATTTATGCCAAGTGCAATTTAAAAATAAAAAAATAATAAAAAAATAAGAAGGAAAATTACAAAATACTAGAAAAGAAAATAATGGGTATATTTATGACTTTGAGTACAAAGACCCTGTTTAAAGAAGACAAAAAGTCAAAAGGTCTAAAGAGTGTAATGATAATGAGACTATATATAAAACTCAAAAGGTTCTTTACAAAAACAAACAACTAAGACAACAAAAACTTTCTAAATGCAGTTAAAGACCAGATCACTGATAAGAACAAATATATATATATATATATGTATATATATATAATTTCCAAATTTTTAAAATTAATAAGAAAAGATTAATGCTCTGATTGAAAAGAGGTAGGTGATACAACTGGGTAAGTCACAGAAAGGAAAATAAAGATGGCCAATAAAGGTATAAAAGGATGTTAAATATCACTAATAACTAAGATAATACAAATTATTACCAGTGAGATGCCAATATTTTCATACATAAGAATACTAAAAATTGAAGTTTGATGATAAAATTTGGCAAAGAAATGATAAAGTGGGTATTCTAAGACATTAATAATTGGGATGTACAAATGATACGGATGATATGTAAGAGATAATTTTTATTATCTCAACACAGAAGTACCAACATTTTGTTACACAGTAATTCCACTTCTCAGTATCTAACTTTTAGAAATATTCACCAATTTCCACAAGAAAAATGTTTACTGTAGTATTGTTTCCACCAGTAAGAGGTTCATAGCAAAAATTAAGAACAACTTAAAGGAGATCAATATGAAAATGGCTAAATAAATTTTGGTTTATCTATTTTATCGATTACTATGCACTAATTAAGAAAATTTATAAAGATCCTTTTATACCAACATAGATGGATATCCAAATATATATGTACATCTAAACTACATACACTTTAAAAAAATAAATGAAAGATGAATATATATAGAATACTGGCTTTTATACAAAGCAAAACAAAACCCACAAAATACTATATATTTTCTTTGGAAATGTATGTGTGTGCATGTGGTTTGAAGGGACCTTAGAACTCTCTGAAATGATTTATATTATTTTGATGATAATTAATCATGCATTAATTATGTCAAGTTAAATTTATTCTTAAAAAGAACACAAACCAATAAAAATTCTACTTCATAGTTTAGTTTGAGGATTAAATTAGCCACAGTACTTATAATAGTCATGGGTACATAATAGTTATTATTCAATTAATGTCAACACCTTTCACCAATACACAAATAAATAGATAAAAGTTCTTTAAATTTCTATTTCTTTTATACATTTATCATTTAACAGAAATTAAGACAATAATGTTTATAATGGAGAACACAGTTTAGGAATTATAATTCCCATGTCTGCCATTAGTTGATTTGGATTTGACTTGATATCCTTAAGTCAAAACTCTCTCTGAATATATATTATGTATATATTTAAATGTTATCATTATAACTAATATATAATGAATATATGTATCTTTATTATATATTTGAACTGTAAAATTATAATCAATATTGGTTCAGGTTGTCATCCATCATTATTTGCTTAGTGCAGGAGTTCTCAACTGGGATAGCACACAGAATTACTTAGTGATGTTTTAATAAACACCACTG
>NW_011888887.1:1195576-1203944 GCF_000151845.1 Pteropus vampyrus | reverse complement strand
AAATGTTATCATTATAACTAATATATAATGAATATATGTATCTTTATTATATATTTGAACTGTAAAATTATAATCAATATTGGAAACTATCATCTTTCAGTCACTTATATACATATGTGTATTCCTAAGTGTTGGTAACTGCAGATGACTAATCAATACAGTTTCAGGTTGTCATCCATCATTATTTGCTTAGTGCAGGAGTTCTCAATTGGGATAGCACACAGAATTACTTGGTGATGTTTTAATAAACAGCACTGCCAAGCACACCTCTACTAATAATCTTATTGCTGCCCAAAAAATGGTAGCTTTAAAAGATCCCAGAAGATTTTATTATGCAGCTAGTGTAGATAATCATTGTTTTGTGGGAAATCTGTGCAAGATTTTATACAGAATATATTCTTGTTAACTTATTGTAAAATCTTTCCTTATCAGAGTTCTTTATTATTTGTGTGGATATAGCTGCCATTTGTTTTCAGTTGATGATCTTTGAGTCACATTAATAATAATGTCATTCAATTTCCAAAGGAATTGGAGCTTATAACTGAGGATCATTGAATGATAATATGTCATCATTTAAAAAAATGACTTTAATTGAAATTTTAAAAATTAGATACTTTAAAAGTTGTCTGATTTCCCAGAATAAATATAATTATAATTCATGCATTTCACTAAATCCTTTATAAACATTTCAGTCTCTTAGCCTAGATATATTACTATTTCAGAATCACAAGTTGAAATTTCCATCTTGAGCTCATATTTTTAAGGATGCACCATCTTACAGTACAGGTATTTTTATTAGTTGGCTTATAATTATTTTAATTGAATCAATTAAGTGCATTTGTACAAATGACTATGAGGCATTATGCATACATTAGGGCAAATGAACTTCAAGGCAATATTTAAAATAACTATAAGTAGAAATATTAAGTTGAAATATTTTAATCTTTTTTTAAGTATCACAATATACTATAACTACAAAGTGGCTAATACCATCACCATTATTCCTGATTAAAATCTAAAATTAGCTATAGCTACTAAAATAGTACTTAATGGTAAAAAGATTTGTTCTTATTGTTTTTAAAGGGTGTCAGCAATAGAGGTAAGATTAGAAAAAAGCAGTTTAGAGACTTATTTGATTTTAAGAGAAATGATGCTCGAATCACCTATGCTTAAATATATCTCATGCATATGCTCAAATATGTCCTATATAGAAACAATCTGAGTTTTCATTGGCAATGTCTTTTAAAATCCCTGTTATTCTCATGATAAAATTATTCTCTTTTCCATAGGTATAATCTTATATTCGACACAACAAACTTGAAAAAAATAGTATTAATGTATGTATAGTTTTTAAATTTTATGTAAAACCCAAAAAGTATTTTGTGGTAGACAGAATACTGTCTCGCTGAAGATATCAACATCCTAATCTCCAGAAGCTGTGAAATGTGTTTTCTTACATGTTAGAAAGGACTTTGCTGATGATTAAGTTGAGAAGGGGACATCATCCTGGAATTTTTATATGGGCTCAGTGTAACCACAGGGGTCTTTATAAGAGGGAGGGAAGAAGGTCATAGTCAGAAGAAGGAGATGGGATGTTGGAGGTAGAGGTTTGAAGGTAGAGAAAGGGCCCACAGGCCAAGGAATGGCAGTGGCCTCTAGAAGCTGGAAAGAAAAAAGGAAAAGAATTTTCCCCCAGAGCCAGAAGGAAAGTGGTGCTGCCAATACTTTGATGTTTGTCTTATAATATTCATTTCAGACATCTAACCCACAGGACTATAAGAGAATAAATTCATGTTATTTTAAGACTCTAAGTTTCTGGTAATTTGTTACATCAGCAATAGGAAACCAGCAGGTTTCTACATACATTACCTACTTTTTTAAAATAACAATTACTCAAAATAAGAGGACAGGAGATGTTGACTCAATAGCAAAGCCCCAATACACATCTTCTAATTTCATATAAACCATATTAGTTCTGATCTAAGTGTTTTAACATGAGTTACCTTTATTGCAATATTTAAATTTCCTAATCTAATTACTAGTTAGAAACATATAATTTACATTGCTTAAATCACATTTCACATTTTATTTTTCATCATAAAATAAATCTAATGTTATCGATAATTCAGGAAATAAAAAGTGAAAAACTTTTTAAATCTACTAATTTAATACAATAGTTTTAGAATATAGATGTATTTCCATTCAAGTTTTGAAAAAAATCAGTGTAATGTATATTATTATATTTTATATGCTTATTATAATATATAATATTTCACATTATACTTTTACCATTTAATATTATACTTGATACATAGTATTCATAACCATCATTTAAAATTTCCACATAATATACTCTTGAGTAGATGTAATAGAATTTCTTTATCGTTTTTCTCCTGTATAACATTTAACTTGTTTCCAAGATTTAGCTACTATTAATACCAAAATGCATTTAACACATGCCTATTAGTCTTTGTTATCTACAAAAAGCAGTGATTAGATTCCCTAGGGCCTTTTGATAAAATCAGACACACTGGTTCAAATAAAATTTAAATATTATAATTGTTTCCTCATATATTCAATAAATACTGTTATGTATATAATTAATATGAAGCTTAATGTACCAGACAGTGTGTAAAGTGAGAGGTACAGATAGATGAACATAACATATATGTTCTCTACTTTCCTGTGATATTTAAGCTATTGCCATATGATAAAAGCATTTAAATATTTTAATGCCAATACTTTTTTATGCTACTGTACTTTTTTTATTGCATATAACTGAAATTGGTTTAAAAACTATTCAGCTGTATCTTTTAGTATTTTCTATATACTTTGTTCATTTACAATGACTATTTAAATTCATCATCCGTTAGTTATTATTATATCATTTCTTTAGATCAGGAAGTTTAGGCTTGAGAAGACAAGTTACTCAAGGTCATAGGATAACTAATTAGCAAACAAATTCAAATCCAGGTGCTCTGTCTCAGGCGGTCTCTACCCTGGCACTGCTCTGTGTCAGTGTTTTGATACTTTTACTTACTGTATGACTAACGATCCTGCTCCACCCGCCCCCCCGCCCCCCGCATCGTTTTGCCTCCTACTCTTGGTATGAAATTCTTGCTTGTGAGGAGAAAAGAACCACACCATATTTCAAACCCATAATTGTGAACCTGACTTCATCAGCTCCAGGTCTGCCTTCTAACCAATTAATGTTTTATTAAACTTAGAAAATGATGATTTTAAGTTGGTATATTATTTACTCATAAAAATTAGAGGCAATTTTGGGTTGTAAATAGGTTGTAGAAAGCTTTACCTAACTTCCAATTAGTCTAGGAAGATACTATGCGAGAGATAGAATTTCAGTACATAAAAAAAGAGCAACATGGTGGCATGAATGGATAAGCAGAAAAAGAAGCAGAAAGGGAATGCTAGGAACAAGAATGCCTTTAGATGTGCATGCAAGTGTTTGGAGATAGAAGTAGAATAACCAAAGGAGATGAAAAGTAAAAATTAAGCAAAGAACTTTCAAAAATATATTTGATCCCCAAAGCACTTGGAAAACACAATAGGTCTCAGGTCTACGGTAAGAGCAATGAATAAATTGAAATGTCAAATTAGGCAGCAATAATCTCAAAGGCAAGGTGCCTAAGAGATGACAGTTTTGTAGAAATTTTGTAGAAATTTTGGTTAAACCATTATATAACTAATAAGTAAATACAAAGAAACATTGTGTTAACAGGTATAAAAAATCTGGCAATGAACAATAAGACATAAAGAGTGAGATACTGTATATAAGGAATAAGAAGCAGTTATTTTAAGGTATCTTGCTTAATGAATTACATTCTCAGTAATGTTTTTTTGTTTGTTTGTTTGTTTTTTAAATAAGGGAGATGTTATAGAAAGACTTCTCATCAATACTGCTCAGCAATCATTAAGGCACCTTGAAACTAGGTAGAAGAATGTTCCAATAAATATGATTTTACTATAAATTCTTTAGAAAGAATAAAATTGTCTTGGGACCTCAGCAGCCTCTGGGCAGTGTTATGATATGCCTTTTTTTTCTTAAAGATGTAACTTAGAATAACATTTAGCATTCTCAATAGCAAGCAACAGAATCAACAGGATCAGAAGTTCTATAGTGCTAAAGTGATTCTGTGAGTTGTGAGAACATAACTACTCACTGCCCAGCTCAGACTCTGGAGACTCAGCCTGGACACACAGCTTAATCTGCAGTGGTAGCCAAACCTCCACAAGAGCTTACATCAATGCCTGTCTTTTGGTATTCACACTCTTGTGCAGTCTCTTCCTACATTGCACAGTTTTGGTGACCAATACCATAAGACAGGAACGATGGGATGTAACTTTTATGTTTAGATTTAAAAGACCATGGCTTCTATCTTGGGTGCTCTCTTGTTCACTTTTGCTCACTCTTTCTGGGATCACATACTTTGGGGGAAGCCAGCTGTCATTTCATGAGGACACAGGTAGAATATAAAGCACCTACATTGCAAGAAATATGGTCTCTGGACAATGGTTAGTGAGGAACTGATGCCTGCCAACAATCATACAAGTAAGTCTGGAAGTAGAGACTCAGTCCTTATCAAGCCTTGAGGTGACTGCAGCCACAGCCAATAGCTTGATTGCAACCTTATGGGACAAGACGAGCAAAAAATACCCAGCAATGCTACCCCTGTATTCATGACTCATAGAAACTGCAAGATAAAATAAAAAAAAGGTTATTGTTTTAAGCTGTGCAGCTATATAGATAACGAATTCATCAATCATTATTGCTGCCTCTGCTGCCTGGATGTAGAGAGAGAATAGGATTCTGAACTGGAGGAATTAGCAGAAGAGCCGGGTTTTGCCAGGTAAAGAAGGAAGAGGACGAATATGCTTCTCAGCCAGGGGTGGCATGTCTATGTGTATCTTGTACAGTCTTTGATCTACTTTATGTTTAAGCTAATGAGGTAATATAACTTTTCCCCAAATGTACCTGATGTGTGCTTGCTTATAGTATGTTTTTCCTTCAGGGTTTTCCTCTTCCACATTCATGTCTGTTTATTCTTTAGCCTTCCTTCTACTCTCCACTCAGAGATTCACTCATTCTGTGAATCAATAATTTTTATTTTATAATTTTCTCCATATGAAGTAATATTTTTTTCATTTGTGCCATCGAAGAATGCTTTGCATTTCCTCTTCACTTTTCATCATTGGCCTTGTTTTATCATGATTGGGTGTGAGTTTTCTCAATTAGATTTTAAGCTCTCTCAGAGAAGCATCTGTGAATGGTTTCTTTTCTCATGCCCAGCATTTGTAGGATTGAAACGAATTAAAATAAGCTCTGGCCATAAGAAAAAATTATAGAGTTACCTATGTTAAATTGTAATCGTATCATTTTATTTCCTCATATTCATAATGTAGAGGAGAAACTCGACTTTGAAATCAGGGACATAATCTCACTTGGATTACCCAGATGTCAATAAGATAGGCTGGGATTGTTTTTCTTTTTCCTTTTTTCTTTATATATTAAAAAAAAATTCTTGGGCCTATTTTCTCATAAACAGAACAATATCAGACCAACCTGAGCAGAATTAGAAATCTTAAGTTACACGATATATAATACATATATAATACAATCATCTTGTTCAGTTTATGTCTATTATAAAGACTCAATGCAAGTAAAAAGATAGAATTGAAATTCTAGTTCAGTTTCAGAAATGTAGATATCAACAAGATAGGTTAACTCTTTTGGATTAGTCACATCAAAATCTTGTCTGAAATCTGCATTAAGGCAGCCAGCCAATTAGTATTTAATTCCTAGGCAAAACAAAATTTAGCACTCATTCATTTTCAAGTAGGTATTGCAGGATAAGAAAATGCCACATTTCATGTGTATTCACATGCTAAATTGCTAGGGTTTGAGACTAATAGAACTACTTATTCAGTAAGTGGAACTTATAGACAAGTGTTTAAAATGGCTGACAAGTTCTGGCTTGTATCAATTAATTTCTCAGAAGACATTTTTTCCCTTAAACAAAATATCATGAATGCACAGCTGCAGAATATGTGAAAAAAAGTTTAGTAGTATGCTCTTCAATCAATGAGGCATTTTAAAAATGCATACAGCATTGTTTCAGCTAATGGCCTGGACATAAACTTGCAGCTTTTGGACTAATTCCAGTAGTCTCGGAGATTGAAAGAAAATCAACCATACCTGTGGGAATTTGTTTACAGACCTTTGAGTAATAAAGATCAATCTGCCCTATTCTGGGGGTCTTTAGGGTGCAATGGGAGATAAAAGCTGTGTTTTCTGTATCTAAGCAGAAGCCCTTTTAGGTAAATCAAAATTCATATTGATATTGGGGCAAAATCAATAATGATAAATGGTAAAGCTCTTCCCTCCCCTTCCCCCCAATAAAGTGCATTACTAAAAGATGTGTAGCAAGCTATACATTCTTAGAAATAGTAATTGTAGAATTAACTTCAAAGTATGCTTGTAAGTACCTTGAGAGTCTATTAAAAAAAGAAAAACAAAAACAAAAACACAAGGTGATATAAATTGTCACATTAACAGCATTATTATTTTTTGTTGTTACTGTTCCTCATATACCTCAGCTTTGCCACTTTTTAAGAAATAATCTTTTATATTCCCTTCTGGGAATGAAATGCACCTAAAATAAGGAGGATATTCCACAATGGCTTGCACAGCCAACTGCCAAATGTAGTCTTTGTCTCCATCCACAGTGCAGAGAGTGAGGCCATGCTAGGAAGAGCAATCTGCTAGGAGTGATAAGTTCTAGTTACAGCAACTCTGGTCTAGTCTGGCTTCTAGTTCTGGTTCTGACTTTTGAAAGCTTTCTGCAGTCTGACCCTGTTATCTATTTATTCTCTCTGAGTTGCTTACTATATCTGTCAACAACAGTAACAAAAATATATATTATGGGTTATCTGTGGCAGGCACTCTGACTGGTGCTTCCAAAAATGTTTTAATAATATAGACATTGTGGTAGGCCTTGTAGAGTGTACAGCTTCATGTGTGAGAATTCAATGGACTCTAATTGTAATTACAATAAAACAACAGGAGAATTAAATGTTCTGAGCATATATAATTAGAGTGCTTAACATAAGGCCAGGTGAAAGGTTGACTAGCACAGAGGAAGTGCCATTTAACTTGTGCCCTGAGGTATAAGATATTAAGTGTAAAGCAAAATACAGATGTGGACCATTATTATTTATAAAATTGGCTTAATTTTAGAAGCCAAAAGTGACAACTGAATTCATAGGTCTTATTTTGACTAGAATTATTTCAAATCAGCAGTTGAAAATTATTAAATCTGTTTGATTTTATAAGAGGAAACTTCACTGTTACTGGTGAAAGAGTTTGTTCCCACCTGGACAGGTGCCTGGAGAGATCTTAGATGTCATTCTTATGTTTTCTGTAGTGGATTCATTTCTTTATTGCTTAAAGTTTATATAATAATATTCTAAGAGATATATGAAGTTATTTCTAACTGGGTAATTCTTGTTTAATAAAAAAATCATTTTATTGAGGCTTAATTACCTTCCTATTTAAAATATTATTTAATAATTACAATGAAATACATCACAATATATAAATATATTATCTTTAAATTATAATTAAATATAATTATATTTTAAAATATAAAATCCAGTTACCCTGTTTTGGATCAGAGAACCTTACTGAGTACTTTAATTTGAAGCAATTAACTTCACTGAATATCAAGCACCTCTCCTCCTCCTGTTCTCCTCTCCCATAATTTATCAACAATCAGAAATAATACTAGAGGCTTTCTTAAGTGAGAATAAAAATATTGCAACTTGTACAACAGTAGTGAACTGAAATGAAGATCTAAGACATCATTATAGTTTAAATTAATAACCAGTAAGAAGAAAAACAAACAGCATAGTCACCAGATAGCTCTGTCTTTTGGGGGCTAAGTGAAATAGAATATCATGGCCATATCAGGGAGAAAATTCTTAAATTAAGACAGAGACTTGAATAAGAGGATGAAAGTTCAGCATTGCTTTCATTCTTCACCTCCCCCTCCCACTATAGACTTCAGTTTTAATAATGATTTAAAAATAATGCCTTAATTCCACCTGAATAGCTTTAGAGATTTAACTCACCGACTCTATTCATTGCACTGGGCTTGTAAGGGGGACTGAACAGATCTGCACAACCAATCGTGGAACATTACACTGAAACTTCATCTCCCACATCAATACCAATTATGGCTGCAGAAAGAGTGTTGCATATTATTTTAATAAGATAAGAATTTTTAATCCAGTCAGGTAGTTCTAGATGAATGTGTTTGTATGTCTGTCATTAAAATTTGGTGGCTCATGC